>NC_140532.1:39540953-39600953 GCF_057382185.1 Mchenga conophoros
TAACACTTTTATACTGACATGGTCAGGAAACAGAGAGCTGAATTGCCTGTAGATGGGATAGTTTGGCTCAAAACTGAAGCAGAAGAATAATCAGTGTTGCATGGAAGTCAGGAGGGATGTTGACCTCTATTGCCAGGGCTACAAGCTTATCGTACTTCAGCTTTAGACTGGGGTATCATGTAGGCTTTAAATTTTACAGGCTGTGTGTTGTGAAGTTGAGCCAGAAAGGTAGAAGCTGATGTCCAGCCATCTGGTTACTAACAACAAGAACGCCTTATTTTTCCTTTGGGTTCAGCCAGGCAGAGTTGCAATCAGTTGGGCAGGATTCACAGTTGCTGATGCTGTAATTTTTACAATTTCTCTCTGAGATGTGTGAGTGTGTGTGTTTGTGCGTAATGACTGATTCTGTTGTACAGTCCTGGAGGGAGTTTTCTGTAAAGGTTACCCAAGGTTATGGTATTTGGAAGCAAAACTCGGGACACTTACGGTTAACATTTCATTGATGCGCATTTCAGGAATGTACTGGTAGTGAGCCAGCTGAGACATTTTTGCAGTGTTACAGCAAACAGCCACAATATTAGCACCAGCCGTCCACTCTAGATCGGACTTGTCAGGAAATGGACACTCGATCTCTGGTGATGTTCCGTGGTGTCTGACACCTGGACCCTCTATGTCCTTGTTCTTGACTTCCTGCAGATGCTTGATTAGACTGGGACATAGGGAGTTTGGAGGTCAGCTGTTTCTTTCACCCCTCGTGCATTTTTATGTTTTGCACATCATTAATTTTCTGTTCTCTCCTATCACTCATCGCTCAGTTTCTTTCTATAATTCATAACAGCTCTAAAACAAAGCTGCCATTTGTCAAACCACCAGGTCTTCTCCACACACACATGTGGTACACATGTACCAAACAGGAATAATTTATATTGTGTTTGCTGCATAATAATATTAATAATAATTCACTGTAGATATATCGCAAATTTTAAAATCTGTGTTTATAAAGTGCTTCAGAGGAACAACAAAATAAAACAAACCATTGAGACCAACTACAGGAAGTTCACAGGAATTGAAAAGTTTAAATTTAATTTAATAAATGTAATAAAATTAATTTAATTTAATAAAACTTTAGCAAAAATGGAAACACTTATCTATAAAAGTCTGTTTTGAGATGTAGATGACTCCACCCATCTGATTTCCTTGGCCAGACCATTTTAGGGACTCAGGGCACTGACTGTAAACGCTCTCCCTCCTCTAGTTTTCAGGTGTGGTGCTGGAATGTTTTAAAAAAAACTTTTCTTGAGGACCTAAAAGTTCATACTGGTGCATAATCTCTAATATAAATATCATTATTTGAATCATGTTAAAAACTAAATGAGTGCTGCTACATTTTGACGTATTCTCTTCCCAGTGCTTTTAGTTTGCATTCTTCCTTAAAAAAAAACAAAAATCAACATGGATGGAAAAAACAGTATTCAGATAAATGGAATATCTGAATCTAAATGGATAACGCAGTGACTGTCAGGCTCAGACATGTTTGCTGTCACTTGCTGTTTTCGTCCTTTGCGAATCCTCCTTCCTTCTAAATACTTGAGGCTAATGAGGTAGCTTCCGGAAATAGACTGGTGATTAACACACTGCTCCTTCCCAGTGTGAGGCAGAGCAGAAGTAGTTAATGCTATAAGCTAACAGCAGGAAACCGTTCACTCTCTTAGGACAGCAGTGTTATTATGCTCTGTCTCATGGTTAGGAACAAACCTGCATGTGCTACTTTCGCTGGGCGGCTATGGGTATGTGACATATAAGTATAGAGATGGGAATGCTTTATCTAAATTGATCAACTCACACAGAGGAAGCGTGCACTGATGATGGATGATGAGGTTAGACTCAAATCTAGATAAATTTCTATTGATCTAGTGTCGTTACATAATTTATTGTAGCTTTATAGTTTTAGTATTGACACCAGCTTTGTTTGGAGGCTCTTACTATTTACTGGATGGTCATTTAATCATCAAACGTTCATTTTGTCTGTTTTTAGGACAGTTTTAGTGATGCCGTCATGAAGCCAACTAAAAACCTAGCTTTGTTTATCAAACAGTCTTTTTGTGTGTGTGGTGCTGTAAGTCTTTCTTTACTCTTTGACCCAAACAATGCTAAATTTGAACTGATGTGTTGATCTAATCTTTAGCCTCCATTGATGTCAAACATGTGACACTCATAGCTGTGCTAATTTGATTAGTTGCTGACTGATTGACTGTAGTCTTGCATTAAAAACTGGCAACAAAAGCAACGGCACGCATCTGTGATTTATATCTTGATGGGAAACAAATTTTAATTCAGCAACCGATCCAGCAATTTGTGGTTGAACTGCTAAAAGCCACGTTGCTTTTATTGTACACCACTTCCTAATGGCTTCTTTTGACTCTGCATAAAATCCACAAAAAAATTGGCACGCTAGCTTCTCTGACCACATATCTTAATTTTATTGCAAACCTTTGCCCATTTGCCTGTTAGCTTCGCTGTGTGGTCTCTGCACCAAGGGTACTTTGGGACAAAATGGTAAGGTGGGCTAAATCACGCTGGGAAAGGATTAGAATTATATGCTTGGTGGCTTTTTCTTCACACACACATGTGCAAAACCACATCCTCGAAACAATCAATCTCAGCCATCCATGTGTCTCCGGCTCAAGTGAAGGTTTGCTCCTTCGTGTCTGTTCTTACTTTATATTTCTCATCTAACCTGTAGGTTTTCATTCTCATGATCTGATACTATACAGTCTATATTTGTCTGCCCAGTGTATCTTGGAGGTTACTTATTCTATAACAAACGGTTTGTCATTGTCCAACAAATTTTGTGTTCACTTTATGGATGTGTGCAATGTGATGAAACAAAGGGAATGATAATTGACTGCACACACTGCGGCCTGCTGGATTAACAGCAGGGGAGAGCTGGACTGTTACATAACCAGTGGAGGAGGAGGCTATCCGTGAACAATACACAGTAGTGGAGCTCAGCAGTAAACTGTTCCACAGTAAACTATGAAAATATATATTACATGGGTCTCACTATTAAAAACAGATAAATACATACGATCACACACTGGGTATATCTTCCTAATGTCATATATATATATTAACTCTAGTTTAAGATGTCTGGTCCATTTTACTGATTGGTTACTAATCAAATTAACCTATTACACCTAATTTCATGTCTGTGTCTCGGTTCCTGCTGGCAGAAATTAGTGCCTACATTAATTTAATCTGCAATTTGTGTCATATGATTAATGACTTTTTCGGGTGATGCTGTGGTAATGCTTGATTTAACTTTTATGCACATATTCTGTTTTTAAAGTTGGTCCTTGACTGTTTTGTTAAAAAAAAAAGTTTTGTAGGGTATTCATGGTTTTCCTGGCTCAAAATGGGCCTTTGGGGTTGACTATATATATAAAATTAAGCAGATAGTTTTTGATGTCTTGGTTAGGTCATTTGACAGGGTAAATTTCAAAAATAATAATAATAAAGCTGTGGTTAAAATACTTTTGTCACAGGTTTTTCATTTTGGTGGAACCCCAAATCTGCATGGCTGGGCACCAGCCCATTATTCCTAATTGTTTCTTTTAAATCTCTCCTGGGAATCCTGTGATAGGTTTTGTTGACACTGTTGCTGTTTAGGGTAATCAACATGACCTGACTTTAAAAAAGGGGTTTTGAAAATATTCTACACCAGCAACTGACTCACTGTACCTCTACTGCCACATAATACATACTGTGCATATTGCACCAGTTCACTGGGCAAGTAGCCCAATACTGTTTGTTTTGCTTTCACAGTATGAAATATTATTAAACACACAGAGATCTATATTAAAGCAATGGAGTCATGGTCTTTAAAGACATACTGTTAGTAATATTGGGACAGCTGTCTAGTGTTACTGTGTTCAGACTGCTTTTTCTTCCAGTTAGCTCTGTGCTTGTGCTGTGAGTGTTAATCTGGCTGTCTGTTCTATGCTTGGAGAGCCTGTGTAAACGACTGGTCACACTCTCTGACTACAGACCTTTCTGCTTAAGAGCCCTCATCGGTGAGCATGAAAGTGTGTGTGTGTGTGTGTGTTTGTATGTGCGTGTGTAGCATTAGTATTCAGCCTGGAAAATCTCACTGAATCTGCTGTCAGGCCCTTTGTTGTTGCTCCATAAAGGGGTCTTGGGGGTTCTGGGTTTGAGTGTGAGTTGTGTCAAGAGAGGTATTTAAAGGAATACGAGTGATATGACTCCAGACATGCATTGCATTTCTGTGTACCACTCAAGCTTTGAAAAGGGACCTTAACATGATTTCTGTCTGGTTGTTGTTTCAGGCTCTCTGGCAGTGGGTAGGTGAATATTATTTTGCAGTGCTGCAATAAGCTGTCATTCTGTGTGTATGTCTGTGGCTTATGTCTGTAGCTTAGTAGAGATAAATAATAGACAGACTTGTTATTTTAGTCCTAATAGAACAGGATGGGCTCTGCTTTATTTCTGCTGTGCTGCTTGGCTGTGAATTGTTTAATGTGGGGGTTGCATGGACTGCAAATGAAAGCTGTTACATCCATCAATCAGTATCCACAGTAACCCCCACCCACTGGCCCCACAGGCGAGTAGATCAAAGTTTTACTAAGCCTTTTATTTATAATATATATTGGTAGACTTATATTTTCTATTAATAGCGTAAATAAATAAATGATGAGTTTTAAGAAAGACATCTTTTTTTTTTGCTGACCACCAGAAATTGAAAGTAACTCCAAAAACCTTCCAGTCCTGCAGGAGTCTTTGGGAAAACAGCTTTCTGACATAACCTCTGTAAACACATTTGTGTCACTCTATTTAGGCCAGATTGAATAAAACATATCATAAATTTTGGTCATGCTGTGTTTCATAGTACAGGATTATCCAGGCTTTGCTCACTGGTTTGTGACTGACAAGTTGAGAATTTTCACAGTCAGACCTGAGTCTCTCTCATCACAATTTGTTTCAAAACATCAAGTTGGCAACAGCGAAATCGCTCATCCTGAGGTTTTCGGGAACGAATGAATGACTGGCAGCCTGGATGCTGTCAGGCAGTCAGCCTGCAGTTGACTGACATGATGTTTCAGCCAGCTGGTGCCTGTCGGTATGCATATTCTCCATGTGCCTGCCTCTGTTCTCTCCAGGTACTCTGGTTAGGTTCCCACCAGTTGGGTTAATTGGTGATTCTAAATAATTTGTAGTTGTAAATGTGTGCGTCAGTGTGTCTTTACGTGTTATATCTGTGACAGCTGGGATAGGCTCCAGCCCCACCGCAACCTGAATTGGATAAGTGGAGGAAAATGGGTGGATGTATAGATGGAATTTATCGCAGCTTATTTGCATTCTGACTGCTTTTATTTTAACTTGTTATTTATTCTGTAGCTTTGGCACTGTGCTAAAACAAACCAACACTTTTCTTCACATTTAAGCTTCCTGAGCAGGTGGCTGTCACAGTGCTGCTTGCTCTGTTTGTTAGAGAGCAGAGGCAGTAGCTAGATGACAGCCCCATCTTTAATGCTGTCAACCTTTTTGAGAAAAAACAGAGGCTTCTTGAGCTTAATCTTCATTTGTGTTTTTAGTGCCACAAAGACCAGTAGCTTATGCAAGAAAAGAAAGAAAAAACCAAAGTAGTTATTTAAGAGGGTTTGCTTCAGCCAGTTTATTTCACAGGTGAAACAGCAACTGAACAGTCCACTTGTCCAACAAAAATGTGTTACTTGGACATATTATCATGTTTTAATCATTTATTTATTTCATTAACAATCAGCAACTGGACAAAAACAATTGGATAATCAGCTTGTTGTCTTTCGAGTTATTTAAGTTGACCCAACTGACCACATCATCGATAGTAGTCTGCATTTGTGTGTCTGTTTTTGTGCAGGTGGCATGTATTTTTGGATGTATTTCCTGTGTTGAGTGCCATTTCCATGGACACAATTTACCACAGCTTCCTGGTTTCCTGTTGAGATGACCCTGTGAGCAGTGATAGGCTTATATCCAATCAGTTGTTTCCTTTAGTTTGCCGGATCGTTTTGTTTGACTTTTGGAAGACTGATGTGTTCACCGCCCATCTTTTATGTTGTTTATGTCTTCATTTAGCAGGACTGTTCTGAGATTGAAGGATGGCAACATTTCATTGCAGACTCTAACTTTACTCAGTATTAGCCAGGACCCCTCTGAAAGGGGCTACTTTTGATAGGATGATGTAGCCTGGAGAATTTGCTTTGACAGACATTGTATCAGTTAGACTGCACAATAGATGACTGACACATTTCACCTCAACCAGATGTTATGAAGCCAGCCTTTTTTTGGAAATAGATAATATTTCCTAAATCTTCATGAAAATTGTTTTTAGGTCATTTAGAAAATAGATTGGTTCATTTTCATGGTTTAACCCTCTTCAAACTTCCTATAAATGTGTAAAAGCAATACTTTTACAAATTCCAAAGGAGAATGAAGCATTTTAATTTCCAGCTATGCCTTTATTTGTCTCGGGAGGAGACACAAATCTTTTTAGGGTTGCATCAAGAAGGGCATCTGGCAATCTGGCAATTCAAACATGCAGTGCTAATCGCTGTGGTGACCACTTATGAAACTAGCTCTGTCCTTATTTGTTATATAAAATAGAATTGTTAACAATACTAAGGAGTTTTAATCTGATGTTCATTTTAGCTGGGATAATGCAGAAAATACAAACTTACTGTTTGCAGATCTAAATGAATTATGACTATACATTGAATGTAACATTCAGCTAGGATTCAAAGGTTTTGTTAGCATGCAAATTTGTTGTTATTGAGAGTTAAACTATCCATAGAGAAACAAAACATATTTTGCTCCTGGCTGCAAATATGCTTTAGTTGGGCATTTTAACATGGCAGTCTGTGGGGACTGATTCAGTTTTGGAGCCAGTTTCAAGTAGCCATTGGCATAACTGCAATTTGAAGCTTGACTTCATTTTACAGTCCCAGAGGTTGCTGCTTGCCTGCAGGCTTTGTGGTCTCCCGTGACCTGTAAAAAAATATGTCACTCATTGAGAACTTGCCTCAAGGAATCCAGATTTCGCAGCAGTTGGGCTCCCATGTTGAACTTTGTCAAATTAACCCTTTGCATATTAGGAACCTCACACTGTGTTTTTTGGGGGTTTGTTGTTTTGGCGGTACAATATGTGAAAAAGTTACTTGTAACTTTATGCATAAGTATTGTGGTGGGGGTAGAGCTGTGTCTTTCTGCCATGCTGTAATAAGTAAATGTGTCATTTGCTGTGTTTTTAATCAATCATGATCTACTTCCATGACATAAGATTGCTCCGGGCATTAGGGCTGAACGATATATCGCATTTGCGATAATATCGCGACATGATCAAGTGCAATTTTCTAACCGCAAAGGCTGCGATTATACTGCGATTATAAGGCTGTCCAAATTACTACCATATCCCAGAATTCATAGCACGGCCCAGCCAAACTCCAGTTTCCAGCAATGGCGGCCGCTACTAAGTTTTAAAATTACTCATACTAATCTTTCTGGGTCACAAAATAAACTTTTAACATATTTTCAGGCGAGAAAGTAGTTGTGTAAACATCAAATATCTGCTCGGTTTATCAAGATATCCCATATTTGCAAAAGTGCTTCGACGTTTTCAGAGGCGTCTGCTACCCACCAGCTCGACAGCTAGCCGGGAGCTCGAGGATTACTGATGCGGCCGAGAACGGCACAACTCCCGGCACATCATTTTCAGATCACCGCGGAGTTTCGCTGCTCGGGTTAAACGTAATATATAAGTCACTTAGACAACCTAAAAATGTTATTGTTGGGCTTTTTTCAGTGTTTTGTTTGTTCGTGAGTAAATCGGTTTGGCTGAGATTAAAGTTATTAGATTAGATAAAATAAAACTTTATTAATCCCCCGGGTGGGTTCCTCCTTGGTTTTCACACAGCTGACTAAACGTCAAACAGAAAACTTATTAAACAGAAGTATGAGACAGTCGAGAATTTACACCAGTGTCTGGTTATATTTTAGATAGCAAGAAGCAGACGGCCGAGTTTATTAAACTCCACCGAGACAGCGGTGACGCTAATCAGAACTAGACCGTCCAATTTCACGCCTTTAAACTTTAAAGGCGTGTTTGTGTGTGTGTTTATACAATTGCTATTATGTTTGCACTTTATGTGTAATGTTACTGACTGCAGAGATCAGTAAGATGTGTGTATTTTTTATTTATTAGTTTTATTTATTTAATATTATTTTTTAATTGAATGACTGTCTAGTAGTTCACAGATGTCGAAAAACTGAGTGTGGTAAAGCCACTGATTTTGTTTATGTATATTTCTGCAATCTGCACATTGTACTGACTTTCATTTTAATGTTTACACCAGGGTTCCTTGTCAGCACTTTATTTTAAAAATAAACTATTGTGTATGTTCAAATATACTGTTGTGATTGAAGAAGTTAAATAAAAATGTCAGTCATCAATTCATGCATCACCTCATGTCATCATAACAGAGGTCTGTCTTCCAGGAAAGAACAGTTTAAAATTAATGTAATATAGTATTGGCCATACTATATGATGTATTGCTTGTCTTTGTTTAATAATACAGAAGACAAAGACCTTAAAAAATAATCGCATATCGCATCGCAATCGCAATATTGGGGCAAAAAATCGCAATTAGATTATTTTCCATAATCGTTCAGCCCTACCGGGCATCAATAGTGTTGACCCAGTTGCATGGATTCACACATAGAAATACACACATGACTACACAATCACTCACACTGCTGCTGTGTTCCTCAGTCTGTGACTCTCTTTGTTTTCTCATCTTTCACGGTTCCTCTAATACATCCAGTACTAAGTTTGCAGAAATTAGCTTATCACTAAATTACTAGCACTGGCATACACAAATGACCATCACAAGTTTCTTTGTTCATTACACCCCTCCCTGAAATTAATCTCCCCGGTGCATATGCGATAATTGGGTTAGTGTCCCACTTTTCTGTGACCAGTTTCCCTTCATCATATGGCCCAGAGTTATTTCGAGCCTGGGAACTCACTGATGGCTTCTGATTTGTCAGTTCAAACAGGGGCACTTAAAAGGGGCAGGAGTGGCACAGCTCACATTTAATTTAAGATTTAAGTCGTTTTTCATTGTGGTCAGGACTGAATTCACAGTGAGGCTATCTCCTGTCACGCTCAAGTACAACTTTTTCTGGGCTTTCTTTCCCTTAGATTAGAATAACCTCTCTTACCTCTGTTTTCCACATATTCATACTGATTTCTTTCAGTTTTAATAAGATCTGAAAAAACATACTTGTTAATACTAAAATTAAAAGGTGTGAAAGATGACATTTCACTCCTGATAGTCAAAGAAAACAAGATTAGTGAGTGCACTTTATGCCTCTTCGGGTGTATCGCATCTGGCTGCGCTTCTTTTCAGTACAGTATCGCAAGTTACCAGTAAAAAGGAGGAATATAGTTTACATAGGGTGGAATAGCTGATTAAAATAAATACAATATATAAGGATAAAACTACTTATTGAAGTAAAAATTAACCAAAATATACAATTAGATAATTGTACAATTACATAATTCTAATTAGAGTATAATTCGATTTTTTTAAAAAAAGTCTACAATTTCCACAAATATTCATATAAATGTCATGTAATTAAGACATTTCTAAGAAAAATAAAAAACTATCATTGTATGACGTAGGAAAGATTTCCTGTGTCTATCCATGTGGCAGTGGAGCCAAAAAAGGGAATCTTCTTATCTTCATTTACTGGTATTTAGCTGTTTGTAGCACCATCCTCCTTTGTTTTAGGAGCCACTAACACAATCGGACTAATTGCTCTTGTAAACTGGACAAAAGTCTTTCCACTTCAGCTGTGTCCTTATGTAGTGTTTGTGAGCAGAGAAAGTGAACCGTGACCAAGATCAGCTCTAATTTCTAGGAGCCTGATCCTATGACCCAGCAAACACACAGAATGAGACATGCAAACAGCGTTAGAGTAACACTTGAATACAAAGACTGATTCGTATAATTAGATAGTTAATGCTGGTATTTGCCATTTGTGCCTGTGCTTTATCTTTAACAAGGGGGACAAGCCCATCAAACAACATGAACACTAACTTGCAGGTTTAGATTTCTCTACTGAAAGCACTAATAGTAAAATACTTTGAGGTGACATGGTTAAATTCATTTTATTAAAAGGTGAATACAGACAGTGAATCAGTCTAACCTTAATATGAGCCTGAGTCAACAGTCCTATGCTATGATGACAGAAGAAAATATCATTACTCTCTTATCAGCCCCTCCTATTTTCTTCAGTCATCATCTCTTCATCATCGCCTGCTTCTCGCTGTCAGCTCCATTCCGACAAGAGTTATAGGTTAAAGGGAAAGTAGGCAAGCAGCATGCACTGGGGAAAGAGAGAGTTTGTGCAGGAAGGGAGGAGGCACAGGATGGATGTTTTGTTGCCTGTGCTTATATGAGGGCTTGCACAGAAGGGGTCTTTGTGCATGAGCACGTGCATGCGGGGAAAGACATACACATGCACACAGTTTGCCCATGACATCACAGCTTACCGTTGCAGCCCGGCAGGAATGTGATTGAGAAAGGAGAAGCTTTGTGGAGGAGAGGAAAAGAGATGGGAGGGGAGGAAAAGGAGGAGAAGAAGAGGAGGAAAAGGCTTGGCTAGGGAAAAGTCCGGCACTCCCACTATTGGGAACGAGACGGGCCAGGGCTGGACAGAGCTAAATAGGAAAGCGGATAAAGCTTAAGGAAAGAAGATCTACGGATGTTATACAGTGCAGCTTTTAAACATTACACCATGGAAGTACAGATATCTCAAAAATAGATTAATCCAGTTGTACTTGAAGACACCATTAGGTGAGTAGTAACTAGTAATTTTTGTTTGACAAATTCATTTTATGACATTTCTTTACATCTAGTTATTTAGTTCATTAGATTGTACTTTTATTTGGGAGAGACATGGTAAAATATTCTGTTCACGTTTTCTTAGTTTTCCTCAAAAATGTTCAAATATATTTGTAAGAAAGAAAAATCCTGTGAATTGTCATCTAGAGCAGGTAACTGTGAACTTGAATATTGTAACAGAGAAGAAGGGAAAGTGATAGAGGAGGGAGAGAAATCCAATCCAAGGCATACACCCTAACAGATTTTTGTAAGTTATGTATGCCAAAGTTGAAATACTGTTGATTTGCTTGTCCAGATGTTTGAATGTCATGTTAAACTGCGCACTTTGGGCTGTTTAACCCCAGCTGTGTATCCCCCTTACTCAGTCCACCTGTCTGGCTGCTGTCATTCCCAACCTATTACTCATCGTGGATTAGTTAAAACACTGATTTATGCCATGGAATTTCAAATTGTCTAGCGTGAATAGTGATTAAACAAAGAAGATGTGGTGAATAGCACTGTTTGGCCTGGGTCCCCAATCCAGGGTGTTTGGGTATGAGAACACAGGGCTAAACCAGCACCAGGCTCTGGTTACCACTCAGGATCATATTCAGTCAGGAAGCAGATACGACAACACCAGCTGTACTGGGTTACACAGAAGTGTAGTGTGAGTGTTGTGTGACTGTGTCATCATACTTTCACTTCATGTTTGCCATGTGTTTTGGTGGATTTGCGTGCTCTAGCGAAAGACCATGACGTGATATTAAAGTTATGGAAAATGTGTGTATGTGCGCGTGTGTGTGTACAGCCTGTGAGTCATGAAGTGTGTGTCCATGTATTTGGGTAAATTCTCATCTTATTGAGTGTGTTCCCCACTACCACCATCCAACATCTCCAGCATGCAGCTTAGTATGTGTGCTCAGATACAGAGTATGTGTGTCTATTTGTGATTTTTGGGTATCACAGCCAGAGCCTAAGCATTTCCAGATGTGATAGCTGGAGACAGGCAGAGACGGAGGCAGAACATGCGACTCTAGCTGACTCATATAGAGTCAAGATTGTATTCCACTGAATTCCCACCCAATATGAAATCATAATACACCCAATGTAATTGAATAAGTTATAGTAAGATGGGTGCAGGGCTATTTAGACTCCTAATATCATGTTTTACACTCATGTTACTCTTACAGCCAAAACAATGCTATTTATCCTTCATGTATATTTGACTGCTTTTGGAAATGTAACAGCTATTGGGCACATGTCTGAAGTTTTCAAACATTCAAGCACATTATGAGCTGTGTCTCTTTTCCATAGACAGATGGTTTCTTTTCACACTCACAAACAGATGCATGCAGACAGCTTGCTCCTTTAGCCAGACAGGGAAGGTGTACAGTGTCCTTCATCACAGGTATTAGAGCCTGAGCCTTGAGGACAGGCAGCTATGCCTGGAATGTCAGTTCACCTCTATTGGAGTCAGAAACACACAAACACATACACGCATGCACACCTGCTATACAAATACACACCCTTGAAAGAACGCACTCTTGCATGCATGCACCGATGCACAGCTACAGTCACATACACACTCCTTTTGTGTGTGTGCAGCAGAATAGCACTGCATATGAAACATTCCTGTACTGTAGTACTGTTTTCCTGGGCCAGTAACAGGATATCCTCCCCCTCTGTACTGTCCTGCCTGCTGGACATGGACTCCTACACACACATTCCTGCACATAAAAACACACACACACACACACACATATAAATGTGTGTAATATTTGCAGCAGGTCAAATAAGTAGACAGAGGAGCTTATCTGGGCATGAGTGTGTGTAAAAAGCAGGGACATCTGGTCCTCACATGATCCCGAATATAATTAACTGGGTGAAAAATCTTTTGACTTGTTGAAGGCAGAGTGTGAATGTATGAGAGATGGAGAAAGGGAAAAAAGAACCTCGAATTCCTTTTGCTGAAATGATAAAGTAGTAGCAGAGGCATTATAAGTCGAAGACTCGGCACTCCAGGAATCACTAATTGAAATCTATTCCACAACAGCAAAAATGGTGGTAGAAAAATAACTTCCAGGATTATAAAAAAGGTCTTTAACTAATATGGGGGGAAAGTCAAACAACTTCTTGTGCAGTTTTTATTAGATTTGAGTTGTGATTTGTTCAGTTTTTATGAAATTTAAATTAAACCAGGTAAAGCTTCAAAATAGTTGCCCAAATACATGCCCTGAGTCATTTCATCATGTCTGTGAAATTTAGAGACTTGCCTGTAGTAAAAGTAATAAGACAGCCTGCGATTAGTTTTATGATAGTTTAACCAATCACTGTACAGAGAAAGTAATTATAAAATTGGTCTTAGTCAAAACTAAAGCGCTTCTTGGAAGTGGTGTTTTTGTTAGCTGTCCAAATGTCTCTAGAGACTGTATCAGTCTCGCTCACTGTATCAGTACATTTCTTTTGTCTGCAGGATTGAGTAAATATTTTTGAGTCCATGAATGCGTTTCTTTGGCATAACTTTTTATTTCCCTGATCTCCCTCTTTGAGAATTTGATTCTGTAAAGAATTCACTTTAAAGGCCAGCTGCTGAATTGCAACACAAGGTGGAGGCTCATTCCTTATCGTTGATTTGAGCAAGAGTTAAGAGTTGCACACATATTGTTTTCATTTGTCATTAGCAGACATAGTGCTTAAGATATTGGGTATTGTGAGGTTGTTGTTATGTACTGTGCTGTGTGGGTTGCATACATACACCTTCACAAATACACGAGGAAATGCTTTTTTTCTGGCAGGCAGCGGGAAGCTGGATTGGGAAGAAGAGTTATTATACGCTTGGATAATTATTCCTTATATTTGACTCTACAAATCTTGGAAATCAGATACTTACTTGGGATGGCATGACCTTGACCTCAGTGACATGTGAAGAAGTCCTTTTTTATCATGATATAGCCTTCATTGCAAACCTTAAATAAATATCTCTAAAATTCTAAACATGTCTCAGAGTTATGCTGAAAAACATAGTTCATGCAATAAAGTCTTCTAGGCTGGACTCATTAATATCAGGCTGTTCTAAAAGTTGTCTAAAAAGGCCCCAGTTAATCCAAAACTGCAGTGAGAGCACTAGAGACGAGAAAGAGTTACATATTAGCTATTCTTCCTTGGCTTATTTGGGGTTCCTAGAGTTTTTAAAAGTAGAATTGGAAGCAGAGCCTTCAAGTATCAGGCCCCTCTTCTGTGGAATCAGCTCCCAGTTTGGATTTGAGAAATAGGCACTCTCTGCTTTTAAGAACTTGCTCTCCTGGATCACGTGACTCTGAACCATCCCCTAGTTATGCTGCACTGAGCATTTCTTCTTCACTCACCTCGTTTCACTCCTCACATGTTTCTGCACCACTGCAACATGTCATTAATGTTGGTCTCCTCTCTCCCTTAGCCTGTGTAATTTCCTGTCCCCATATGCTCTCTTTTTCTTTTCTGTTTCCTCTAACCATACCATCGGTCACAGTGGATAGCTGCCCCTGTCTGGACCTGGTTCGGCTGGAGGTTTCTTCCTCTTAAAAGGGAGTTTTTCCTTCCCACAGCTTGCTTGCTCACAGGGGGTCACTTGAGTGTTGGGGTTTTTCCCAGAATACTGTAGGTTCTTACAATATAAAGCACTGTGAGGTGACTCTTGTTGTGAATTGTATTTTTGAATTCTTTTTTATGTCATTTTTACTTTTTGTTTTTAATTTAGTTCAGTTTCATTTTCATTCCCAAGTTAGTTGGTTTGTTTGTTTCAGTTTAGTTTGTGTTTGAAAAGTTTAGTTTCAGTTTTGTTGTTGTTGGTTTCATTTTGGTTTATGCCTTTTAAATTATTATTGTATGAAAGGTGTAACAGATGGGCAGGATTTAGGGAAACCATTACAAGAATTGCTATAAAAACACAACCTTTTCAAAGCAGCTGACTTACTGTCTTGTGGACATCCATAGTCTCAATAAACATATCCATCAAAGCTTCATCAGGGACGCTGTGATAATAGAATTTTTCCAAACTAACAAACACTAAAGCTAAGCAGATTTCCTATATATTTTTCTTTAATTTTCAAAGGGGTTTTTTTGTTTTGTCTTATATTTTATCAAAAGTCAAGTTTTTTTTCATATACAGTTTTAATTTTTAGTTTAGTTTTAATTAAATGTAAAAGCTTAAAACTTTAGTTGGAGGATGTTAATATATTGCCAAACCTGTTCTCACAACAAGTTATTAGCAGATTTCTGTTAACATTTGTAAAGACAGTAATTTCCCAGAGGATAAATGTCAATAAACTCCATGCTCTCCTCCCTTTTCCTTTAGCACCAGTATGAGACTGACATTTGTGGTTTCTGGTAAAATCCCCCAACTATTGGGTGGCTTGTTATAAATTCTGTAAGCTGCTTTTTGAGCCCCATCTTCCAGTAAAAATATTATTCATGTTGATGCCTTAAAACCTACAAAACAAAGTAAATCTCCATTAATTTTAGGTGTCTTGTGTCGTAATTAGCCAACATTTGTATGTTAAACCCATATGGGGGGGGGGGGGGGGTTTCCACTGAAATCCTGATTGAACTGGCATTTTAAGCATGCTGATGTTAGTAATTAGGACAAAAAAACACTGTCCCTGAAGACTCACAAATCCATTAGACAGTGTTTTGGTTTTTTGAGGTCTATTGTTATTTTACACTAGATTTTACAGAGGCACATTAGAGAATGTGTTAATAGATCGATAAAGAGAGAGAGTATGGAAGCAAAGAGATGACCAAGATGCCCTCAGACAACATTTTTATTAAAAGGGAGGTGGAAGAGAGCAATAAAGAAAAGATGACTAGGGAGGTGAAGGGAATGTAGAGGAAACTGTCCCTTCACAAAGCTTTTTAAATAGAGCTGGTCAAATCCTCCAAGAGACTTCACTGGCCACTGTTTCAGCATTTGAGCAATCTCAGAGAGCAGAGAGGAAGGAAAAAGCTCAAAAGGGGCGGTGAAGAGGAAGTGTAGATCAAGAAACTGAAAGGGAGCAAAAAGAGGGAGTGGTACGTGAGGAAAAGAAAGTGATCCAGGCTTAATTTTCACGTTGACAATAAATCCAGCTGAATTATGCCACTGATTGTCCAAAACCCCGTCCTGTGGATAGTAAGAAGAAGGAATGTTCCCAAATGGTACAATATGACAGTCTGGTAGTTTGTCTGAGGCCTGAGGTGGAAGAGAAGAAAAAGCCGCTCACTTTTGCAGAGCTGTGTCAAATGATTACTATTTTCTTTATTTGTTGTTTATGATTTAAAAAAAAAAGAAAAGAAAAATATCCTCATAAAATCCCAGTGCTCAGGATGACCTCATGAAGTGTTTGATATGTCTGACAAAATGTTGAAAACACCCACATTTTCAGATTTGTAATCCTGGTGACATATTTTCTACTAGTACTACTAGTACTTCTACTCGTATGTGAAGTTGACAGCTACTTTTCTCTCTAATAACCTGTTGGTTAATGGTTAATTTATCAGCAGACTAGTTTACTAAAGTTATTCTCATTAAATCCCCTCACACAGACTGAAATATTAAAAAAGAGGGGTCAACAACTCCTCATTAAGCTCCTGTTAGAGATACGCACATGCTTAAGGATGAATTATAATGGCTACAAGGCAGTAAAGAAGGAAACCAACATTTTTAGAGAGTAATGTCCAGGAAAAGAGAGGCTGAACTGTGTAAATTTAGCTTCTTATTAATGGTTTATCTGGAATGTGAAGGATGATTCATTAAACCAGGTTGAGGATCTGATCTGTGCATACTAATGCTTCAATCAATATGGACCTTACAAGACTCAGCTACTGCCTGTATCATTCTTCCTTGAATGACTACAAGTGATATGTAAGTTTAAAAAGTGTATTTATAGAATGAAACATAATATATTAAAAAAAAAAAAAAAAAAAAAGGTCTTATGATAGAACATCACCATTTTGCCTTATATGGTGATATGTGCTTCATAATGTGACATACTTTCAAACCATGGTATAATAAGTATGATGTAGCCGTGTTAGCTGACCTGAGGTCACCTGTGTATTTTTATAATAGTGTGCCGTACATATTAAATTCCATGATATGTAGCAGTTGTCTATCAGTCAGACAATTAGTTGGAACTGGCCCAACGTGCACCACATTAGGAAAATCTTTTGTGTTTAGACGGCATTCATTCTTCTCAAAATAGCTACTGACAACATGGCCCTGAGCCTGGTGCTTAATCTGAAACACTTAAGTGCAGCTCCTCCTAGAAAAGACGAGTGAATGTGTGTAAAGGTGTATCTTCAACCTGAAATGTCTTCAAAGCTGACATAGCAAACAGAACGCCTGAGTGCTTTGACTGTTGTAGCAGTCTTCTGTCATACAGAGCAACTGTGTGTATTTTGTCGCCCCTTAGTGGTGGGAACCAGTCAGAACACAGTGTTCTGCTGCAATGCAGACCAAAGAACATTCATGTGTGAATTGATGTGTCTAAATGATAGTGGTTAGAAGCGGCTGACCTTTCAAAATAATATCTAAAGTTATTAAATGTCCACATTGTCTTTATTAAACCAACTATCAGTCAGCTTCAGCCGGCAGAGCTTCTGAAACACCAATGTTTCTTTGTTGACAGAAATCATGGCAAGCAGAGGATGTCAGTGACTCAGTCCCGAGAGAGCGAGCCCTGAAAACTGTCAGTTTCCAGGAGTCAGTCAGCGTTATCACTGACAGGCCTGCAGCCATGGAACTGGAGAGCCAGCAGATCCAGCACGACTGTCTCAGCAGTCCCAGTAACAGAGCCCACAGTCCAGTTGGAATGAAAGTAGAGACTCCTGACTGTGAGGTAGTGCAGGTATGCAGATCAAAACAAGTTAACTAAAAGGTTTTAACTTCTTGTTTTATTATTTGAAATTGGCGGCACATTCTGTCACAGTATTTTGAAATATGACTGTTGTTTCCACAGGAGATCTGCTACCTGGACCAGGTGTTAGATGCAGCCTCAGACACACCCACAAATGGGAACTCCTCTCTGTCACGTCACACCAAACCCATCAGCATAGATGGAACTTCTCCTTCTGTGTGTGTGTCACCCTCCTCCCCTGTCAATCACCACTCGATCGTTGTGGAGGGACAAAAACAAACCACGTTTCTCCACCAGGACGAGTCTGCCGTTAAAACCAACGGGCACGCGCAGGGAGACGAGTCTGGGGGCAGCAGGGCAAAGTTTGAGCTGCGAGCATTTCAGGAGGAGAAACGCCCGGCCAAGCTGTTCACCCCTGGAGAGGAGCAGCAGGTCAGGGTGACGAGGAGACGTCCCTCAGAGGAGGTAAAAGGCTGCTGGATAATGTATCAGACTGTAACAAATACGCTATTCAGAAACACAGCCACAGGAGACCACGGTTTGTTTTATCAAATCATGTCTTATGAAAACAAAAATGATGTAAAACAAGCAAAGATGAGTTACTTGGGGTAGGTTTACCCCATTCACTAGCATGCTTTTGTTTATAATGATAAATAACCATTCTAACACGAAAAACAACAAAATAAAATGAAATGATTAGTACTTAATGCAAAAAATGTACTTGCTTTCAGTTGCTCTATTTTAATACCAGAGGCCTACTCTTAAAGACCAGTGTTCCTTCATTATTACTATACAAAATATAAAACACCTGGAAACATTTTTTAATGTACAAACTACGTAAGTAGAAAGGTCATGACTGAGATCACTGTAATCTTACTGCCACATAAGACTTCATATTGAATTGTGAAATACAGGCTTGAAGGAAGGAATTTTGAAATTGAAAGTGTGTGGCAACTGTCAGTGACTCATGATATGACATCAAAGCTCAAAAAGACATATGTGGTAACATAAATAGAAACAATGGCAATCCCCTGAAATTCTATCAACAGAAGGGGCTCAAAACACTGTTTTTGATCCTAAGTAATATTAAAGCGTCATACTAAGACCACAGTCCAAAATGTAACCTCCCACAGGCCTCAGGAGAAGCCTGAAACTGCGACACTTTCCCACAATAGTTACACTTACTCATACACTAAAAGATTTGGCAAAGACTCGGGATTTTGCAAGGTTACTATTTGCAAGGAGTACAACTTAATTCCTTGAGAAATTGTTCCCGTCATGCTGCAGATTTCCAAGGAAGAAAAACTGCTGAGTAATGGAACAGACACAGAAAGAGCTTTAGTGGTTTGTTCTGAAAAAAAGACAGCTCTGACTGAGATTTATGAGCACCTTACACTGAATGATCGAGACACAACTGCTGTGATTTTACCGCAACACGATTGTGTGACACTGACGTTGCTTGAAAAGCTGTTAGCATTACTTGTAAGATGGCATTAACCAGTACACAATACACAATAAAAACTTTCTTTGTTTCCTTGTTGGTGCACTAGTTTATTGGAAATTCTCTTTGTACATTTTCACACTCTTCTTCTCCTGGTTTGTTTTTCCATGTCAGGTTCAGGAATTGGAGCGTGAGCGTCAGGAGCTGATCAGAGACCAGGCAGTGAAGAAAAACCCTTCGATTGCTCAGCGCTGGTGGAACCCTCCTCAGGAGGTAGATCACCATTTAATCTCTGGTAGTTTTCGTTTTTCATTTAAACTGTGTTGTCCTAATGACAAATTGATTGATTTGCCATTTTGTTGTTTCAAATCATTCAAGATCCCTTTGGAAGAACAGCTAGAGGCAGATAAGCTCGAGTCTCTCAGGAAGTACCAGGAGAGGAAACAGCAGCGACATAATCACACTTATGCATACACACAGGTAAGACACACAAACACATGCACAAAACAAAGGAGCTCAAGCTCACACACTCAAACATGTTCTTTGACTTTGAGGAAGCATGATAAATTTGGACTGTAATAGATTAAATAAAGATGTCTTAAGCCTCATTGCTGTGCAGTTTTCTAATTGACTCTTTTGTATTCTGTACTCTCATCTGTTTTGCAGCCTCAGGTGTCAGGCCCTCCCACAGTGGTAACCCTTGATTCGGAGCTAACCAGGAAGGAGGACATCGTGGAGGAGCAGATCAACTTCTCCTCTGCTAGGAAGCAGTTTTTGCAAGGGGAGGCTACCAAGAAGGATGTAGCTCCTCAAATATACTCTGCCAAACCCTTCTCGAAATCCACAGCCAGGGGCAGCCACGGGAGCAGTGACATTGTTGCAGAAACTGGGGAGACGCACGTGACCTGGTCTGATGAAAGAACTAAAGATGAATTCACATGTGCGCTAGCTGTGATGACAATCCTACCTGAGGAAGAGGAAGCAAAAGGTCATTTTCATCCAGCTTTTCACCCAGAGGAGTCTGACTCAGGACTGGACGAGTTATCAGTCCGCTCTCAGGACACTACTATATTTAGCTTGGATAACGTTTCTGACAGCGGGGCTTCGCTACCCCCTACCCCATTGCCACTTACCCCTGTGTCACCACCTACCCCTCAGCCAACTACTCCAGTCAACGGGCAGATGAGTGGCAGTCCAACAGAAGATGAGCTGGAGTACCACGCTGGGGTTCTTGTTCAAAATGCCATCCAAAATGCCCTAGCAGCTGAAAACGTAGAAGACTGGCAGCAAGCTGACTTGAATTCTTCACAGCTGAGTACCCCTGCATCTCCATGCTCTGTATCCACAAGCAGCCCAGTGCCAGTTTCTTCCTCCCCTGTGTCTTCTGGTGGAGCCCCCAGTTTCCAGTCACTTGTGTCCTCCAGTCCTGCGCCATCCAACTCATCCCCACAGCCAGACAGGCAGCCAGTGGTGAGAGTTGTTTCCCAAGAGAAGCCATCAGAATCACAAGAGGCTCAGAAGCAACAGCAGTCCCCAAGACCAGCACAATCACAGCTCCAGACGCCTTCTCCTCCACCGTCTCAGCCTGTCTCACCACCACAGAGGCCCAGAGACGGAGGTCCCAGGATTAAAATCCAGTCCTCCTACACCAGAGCGCTTGCTTCATCAGCTCCAGCCCCAGCTCCTGCGCCTGTGCCTGCTCCTGCCACAACAGCTCCTGTCTCTAGGCCAACCCCTGTATACCGTCCCCCGTCTCCTCCAAGCCCAGAGAAACCAGAGTTCAGCTACTTCAGTAAATACTCAGAGGCGGCTGAACTGCGTAGCACGGCGACAGCAGCGCGAGGGCCAGAGGTGGAGGCGGCTAGCGGCCCGTTCCGCCTGCGCTCCAAGAAGCAGCGAACTCTGTCCATGATTGAAGAGGAGATCCGAGCAGCTCAGCAGAGAGAGGAAGAACTGAAGAAGCAGAGGGAGGTGCAGCCTACCGTTGTTGTCCGGCCCAGCAGCACTTCCAGCAGTAGTCATGGACCTGTGAGGACGGGGATGCGGCACGCCACTATTTCCCCCACAGATAAGATGAAGAGCAACAGTTTGCCAACTAGACTCACATTGACAGCACGGACAGCGCCAGGTCAGTTAGTACTGCAGGTCCTCACAAGGGTCATACAGTCATACAGTTAACAAGCTTATTAGTTTATTTTAAATGCCAGAATCAACCCATCAACTTCAACATTACTCAGTTGGAAAGCTAATGGGTAAATATTAGCATGTAAATTTGCTGTTTATGAATTCCTGTGACTAAAAGAAAGAGGTTTTTTTAGCTTCTTTTTTTAACAGAAGAGAGCCATGCAGCCAGCAGCACAAGGAAAAGTTCATGCTGTATTATTCTAGAGTGGTAAAGGAGGAAAAGCCCTATGTTAGAAATGGTCTAAAAGTAGCTCATGAGGTAGAAAAGGTCATCTACTAATTGGAAGTTGGTCAGATCCCCGACTGCTCCAGTCTGTGTGTCAAAGTATTCTTAGGCAAGATACTGAAGATTAAAATGCTCTTTAATGCGTCCATCCGAGTATCTATGTGTGTGAATGTTAGATAGAAAGCACTTAAGTATAGAAAAAGTGCTTGTGTGAATGGGTGTGAATGAGGCATGTTGTATAAAGCTAGATTTTGAGTGCTCAAGTAAAAAAGTGCTGTATAAGAATCAGTCAGTCCAACCACCCACAAAATGACTGCTTGCATGCTCTTTCCTCAGTCATAGCAGGCAGAGCACAGGTTTTCTGTGTCTTATGTATATCTAAGAACAATAGCTTTGGCTCCAAACGATGTAAATGTAACAATTTTTAAAAAGAAAAGAACTAAAAAAATGTTTAAATAACCCATAGTATGGATTTTTTTTATTTTTGGGGTTTGCAGGAAAGATTGAGAAAGTTCGACCTGCGCCACCTGTCTCCCCCTCGACCTCTGAAGGAGCCCTGTCTGATGCTGGCAGCGAGGACTCTGGAGGATCACGACCCAAAAACTTCATGCAGACTCTTATGGAAGACTACGAAACACACAAAGTGAAGAGGAGAGAGAAAATTGAGGACAACAGTGTAAGTATTTCAACCCAGGGAAAGATAAATGACTAGACACAGAATAAGAGAAAGAGACTGAGGTGCTTTTCACTGCAAAATCAAAAGCTTTCTGTTGCAGAAAACGCGTAATACAAAGCACCACAAACTAATGTAGTAGTTGTGAGCATCAGTTATTATAAATCCCCTGATCTCTGTGAAAGTGCCAAGAGATGACCCAGTTTGTCACATAATACGTATTTGTTCAGCCGGGCTTTGGTTAAATCACCTCCCCTAAATGTCAACGCCCGTGACCTGGTATGAGCACATACTGTACATCACCAAAGGGTAATTCCCAGCCTGGAAGAGAAGAGAGTCAAACAGTCAGAGTGAAAGTAAGAGGGGCTTTCTGTCCTGACCCCATGTTTTTGTCTTTTTTTTAATGTTTTGTAATAAATGTAATTCGACACCAGAACGCTTATGTATTCAAAATGGGGTCTCACGAAAAGGTGAAAGGTTTGGCACGCAAACACAAAGAAATTTTTGGAAATGTTGCGTAATCAGAAATGACAGACAGAAGTTTCACTTTTCAGTTCATGAGCACCGCACGCTCAAATTCATATTCACACACAGCAGATCCACTGGGAGGGAACATTTCATTCCAGCTGCTGTAAGATCACATACTTCAAGTTACTTCACTGAATTTATTCCACACAAACATCTCTGCTGCGCAGTTGTTAGATGCTGATGTTGTTGCTAATTGTGCTTTTGTTTATCCATGATGGCATCACATGTGTTGACTTCGTGTACTGTTGCTTCTCTCCTGCTTCTTGATCAGTATGCCCGTTTGTTGCTGGCTAACGAGGTAACCACTGAGGTACCTGAGGAATCTCTTCCCTCCTGTAACTGCCTTTACTGACAGACCTGGGTCAGACCATACACATTAGATTCATATACAACAGAGTCCAAGTAGATGGCAAAAATCAGCTTTATGCAGTGCTGTGCAAAAGTTTCAGGTACTAAACGTGAACTAAGGATGGATTTAGATCCACTTCCATAAAGCTTTCTTCAGGGTACAATAAAAAGAAATCTGGTTAATATTTAGTGTGAGGACCCTTTCCCTTTACAGCATCATGGCCTCTCTGGATTCAAAATAAGCTATTTCTGAGTCAGTGTTGATACTAGGGTGAGCTTGAATAGTCAGTTTTGTTTAGGAAGAGTATTTGGACTAAGTGGCCCATGGGAGCCATACTAAGAGTTGGCTGGATTCTCTAAAGACTCAGGAAAAGTGCTTCAGTGCTTCCACCCCGTTAGCTGAGAATATACTGGATTATCCTCTATGAAAGAAAAGAAGTTACAGTTATGAATGTGGTTTCCTTTAATACCATAACCTGCTGTTATGTTTTGAACATCATCAAACTCCCAGCTGAGCAATAAACATGAAGCTCCTGTAATAAAAACCTTTTTATAAAAAAAGAGCTCTATTAAAATAATCAGAGTGAGTTTAAATTTGCATTACTTGTGTGTGTCTCATTGGATCGTTGGGATCATAATTTATTAATTGGACTTTGGGTCCCTCATTACATTCAGTTATTAATAATAAGAATCTAAATGTGTTTATTACCTAAAACCTTTGCACAGAAGTGTAGCATGTATCAGTATCACCTGAAGAAACTGCCTATTCACAGTGATTTTGACTTCCCGAGTCCAGTTACAGAGTCAGAATGAGAAGAGTTCCACTTCCACTTTGTTGTTTTCATCTTCTAATTGTCCTTCAGTCAGTCTTTTAGAAATGAAACCAGTGCTGAAAATGTAGATGGTAGATTGGAAACCATAGACAGGGCACTTTCTGAACAAAACCCACATGTGTTTTTATGTCTGCTCCCAGGTCTGGTTGTACTCTCATTTCCTTGTTCTGCTCTGTGGTGTTGGTGCTGCATGTGCTTGTCCGTGGATTTGGTGTGAACCTTTAATCCACACATTCCAATTTATGTACATGCTGTATAGAGTGTTGATTTAAAAAGTTTCTTTCAATATTTAAAACAGAAGGAGCCATTTTAATGGTGCCATATAGCTATATATGATAAATATGTTTGTAAATGATATTCAAAAGTGTGTAGTCGTTAAAAGATACGGTACTTGGGTGTGCTTCAATCTGACACTACGTAATTGGCCTAAGCTTTGAGAAGCTCATGTCCATACTTTTCTATCATCATGACTGCTGTCAGCCCTCTGCCACTACCCACAATCCACTTCACCTACACCCTGTCCTGATCTACCCTGGATTCCAGTTGACAAAGAAATCTTTTCCCCTTGTCCTTGTCTGTCTGCTTGAAGGTGATTGTGAGTATCAGCATGGGTGTGGGAGAGGAATAATGACTGGACACGTTTAATGTGGTGTTCAAGCATGAATTTTCCCTGAAATGGAGTAAAGTTACTTTTGTTGTTGCTGTCAAACACTGCAGGTGCTCTTTATTTTTGTCATTTAATTAAAGTGATTAGATGTGCGCGCCCTCAGTGTTTGACATACACTGCATGTCATGTTAAAGTCACTGTGGCGTGCGTGTTTTGGGGTTTTTGTTGTTGTTGTTTTTTATGTTTGTAACAATTACATTGCTCCCGGTCGCACTTGCATCTGATTGGTTGCTTTGTAATCATCAGGTTCTGGAGGCCACTCGTGTGACCAGGAGGAAAAGCGACATGGCGCTGAAGTGGGAAGCCGGCATCTATGCCAATGAGGAAGGCAAGGAAGAAGAGGAAGAGGAGGAAGAAGAGGAGGAGGAGGAGGAGTAAAAAACTCCCTTCAGAGACAACTAACAAGCCAATTGGAGAGAATGAAGGAAGAGAAAGACTGAAGGAAAAGTGAGAAAGCAGGAAGGAAAACTATTTATTTTATTAAGAGTATCTGAAGATCACATGACCCCAGCAGTGTGAACCAGTGGGGCTTTTTGGACCTGAAAACTGAAGGTATATTAGCATGTTAAGGGGCTGAGGATGTGGGAAATATGTGAAGGTGGTCAGCAATAAAAGAGACACTTCAAAGGTGTTTGATGGTGGTTTTAGAGCAACGTTTAGTGTTTTTAATAGCTGGTAGATGCTAAATGACTGAAATATTCTTAGGATTTTTCACCTTTATGCTATTATTCAAATAAGATCTAAAGCTTTTATTTTGACTGGTTGCCTGAGACTCTCTGATGGTGGTTTCATCTGCGCGTGCTATATAATAACCACAGTCATCTTCTGAAAGTGTGGAACGCTTTTAATCAAGAGGACGATATAAAAGATAGGCAGATGCAGCTATTCAAAAAAAGAAAGTTCTGAGAGGAAGTAGACAAGGAGAGGCCAGATCACCCTCTTAGTTTTTGTAATTTCAGAAATACTTTTACCTGGATTTACTACTGGAAAGCTGCTGTGTTTTCCAAGAACCGAACCGAAAGGTGCCCCAAAGCGTCACTTTCAGAGCCCATAATGGCACGGTGCAGATATGACACAAGTTTGACACGCTTGCCAGGAGCTTTTGCCTTCTTGTCAAGCATCTTTACTGAATTTTGAGCAGTCAGCATCCTTTTTGTGTTAAATGCTAGTCAAGAAATTAGCAAAACTAGCAAAACTAAACTTGCCTTAGACCGCCAGTGCTTGTCGGTGAACGGTATGTATTGTATCCTCTCCTATCCTGCATTACTACACTGTCGGTAGACCTTAGGGAAAATAAGCAACCACCTTAGATAGAAAATTTGCCTGTAATCGCTTCTTTTCCAGTGCAAACAGAAAGAGGGGGGGGGGGGGGGGGGCTACCTGCTGGTAGTGCTTACACCATTTGAGTGAATTTGTGTGTTAATTAAAGGGCTGGGTCAGGGGTTTTATATAAAAAAATCACTTATTTTACTTTTGTTGGCTACGTCGCTTTGTTGACCTGTGCTTTCTGATGATGTAAGCAGTTGTTTCATGTATTATACTGAGGTAGGACTGTGTATTTGACCTATGAACGTCTGTATCTACTTGCTAGCCGAGGATAAAGTTTGATGAAAAAAATAATCAAAAAAGGTTTTTATAAGAAGTCGTTATACCAAAACAGAATGTTATTTAGAGAAAACCCACCAGCCTGAGCTCTCCACGTCCTTTTTAAGGCGTACAAGTGTGCGAATGGATTCACACTCCTTTCCTAACCTGAAACAAGCACAGCTGAAAAAAAAGTGCAGTGGCAAAAAGAAGGCAATAAAGGTCTTTCGAGACGCTGAGCTGTGCTGTAAGTTGGGCTTGTAAGGGTTTTTTTGTTTTTTTACTAACTGTATTGTGACTGAATTTTGCAGAATGACATTGATTTTGTGTTTTGAAGTGTTGAAATCATACAAAGTGACGAGGAAAAACAGGATTCAGCTTCAAGAGTAAAACAGTAAATACACTTTAACACAACCACACTTCTCCCTGGAGTATAACAGACTGTCTTTAATTTAAAATGAAAAGTAGAAATGTGTCAAACTGGCTGTGGAAACGGTATTTCTGGACAACTTTTGATTGTATTCCTCTGTCGTAGCCTTGAGATTCGTTTCTGCGTCCAGATGTGAGGAGAAACAACATCGTTTTTGTAAACCAAAAGTCACAGTTTTGACCTGTCCAAGTGCCCTTCAGCAAGGCAGCAACTTCTCTCTTTGCTTCCAAACACACTGAATGTACGCTGAGCTAAACCACAGATGTAATTGCTGGACATCTACTAACCTATCAAGTCAAGCCACCCTTTGCAACTTATTCCACTCGACTGTCTTGTGATATGCTTTGTCAAGAAAGCGTGGCACAAACGCCATAAACCAAAAGTGAAAATCAAGGACTCATTCCTCTGCGGTGTCCACTTCCACCAAACCCAGAACAAATAATATTAAAACCCACACATATGTTCCAGAGAATCATCCAAGTTCTCCTTTCAGGGTCTTCTGTGGTGCAGCAGAGGTGAAGTGTCTTTAACGCTGGTATGAGATTATTTTTGACTTAAAGGCTAAAAGACAACAGGACGGAAAAGGTTTTCATCCTTGTGGGAACCAATCAAAGTTCTCATTAGAGTCGCTTATGAAACGTACACACAGAGGAATTATTGAATGGTGTGATCTATTATTATTATTATAATTATTATTATTATTATGATTTTGATGTTTGAATTTATGGTGCAGAGATGATTTTATTTATCATTTTAAATGCTGGTAGCTTGTTTTCGGCCTACAGAGCTTCTCCAGTGTGGAACTCACTGTCTGTGTGTGTGATAAAGCAATCTTATTACTACAATATAAACACAGTATAACCCCTGTTCCTATGTTAACCACTTGTATGCTCATACTCTGCTTTGTTATTTTATAGCACATGTAAGGCTCACAGTTACACACCCACTATACATATTATGAATATTTTCTCATTAAAAACAAAACCTGTACATGTGGGTTTCCTGAGTGGTTCATTTGCATGTGTTTTCAGTGTTAATACTGGAAGCGGAGGTGGGGGGATCATTTCATTGTCCATATACATACACTAACCAAAGGGACACTTCATTCACACTTTGCTGTGACCCTATCCTCTGAATGTGGCAGCAGAGATTGAGTTTTTCTAATCTTCTATTGTCCAGGCGTTCTGACTGATGTCCCACCAGGATAAGGCCCAGAGGAATACCCAGGAAACGCCTCGGTGTCCCCTACTGAAGAGCTGGATGAGGCAGTTGGTTAGAGGGACATTTAGGCTTCACGTTAGAGACTGCTGCACCCGTGATCTGGATAAGCAGTTGAAAATGGACGAATGGATGGATATTGTCCCGTTTTGGTGTACAATAGAATTTCAGTCTCCGTTTCCTGTTCTAAGCTGACAGGAGTGGCACCTGGTGTGATCTGCTCCTGTAGCCCATCTGCTTCTGTGGTTAACTGAATTACTGTTGCCATCCTATCAGCTCAAAGCATTCTGCGCATTCTCTGACATCAACAGGGCATTTTCATCCAGAGAACTGCCACTTACTGGATGTTTTCTCTCTTTTTGGAGCCTTCTCTGTAAACAGACGAGCAGTTTGTGAAATATTAAGACCAGTCTATCTGACATCAACAACCATGCTGTGTTTAAAGTCACTTAGATCATATCTTCCTAACTGTGATGCACAGTTTGAATTTATGTCTTTTTGACTGTGTCTACCTGCCTAAAAACTTATGTCTCCATATGATTGAATGATGAAGGAGCAGTTGAACAGCTACCCACTGACTTGGCCAGGGAGTATACATAGAGTACACTTTACATTACAAACATTTTGAAGGAGGTATGTCTCATTATCGGACCAGAACTGAACAAGCAAACACTTCCTTGAGTTGTCAAAGGAGCTTGCAAAGAAAAGCGTCTGGACTTCTTTAAGTTGCTTGAAGACGTTTCACCTCTCATCCGAGAAGCTTCTTCAGTTCTAAGGTCAAATGGTGGAGAGTCCCAGATATAAACCTAGTGGGAGTATCCCCCCCCAGAGGGACAAAAGGACCCCCTGATGATCCTCTAATCGCCTGAGAGCCACCTCCACAGGACAAGACTCAGCAGTCCATCTGCATCTTAAGGATAAAGGACACTCTTTCGAGGATGCCAATGTTCACATTTTGGACAGAGAGGACAGATGGTTTGAAAGAGGAGTGAAAGAAGCCATCTATGTCCACTGTGAGCGACCATCTTTGAACAGAGGCGGGGGTTTACGACACCAACTCTCTGCCATCTATAATCCAGTTTTGAGATCCCTTCCCAGACGCCTTAACGCCCACTCACATCCTGGGCCATCTGACCTCAGGAATTCGCATGATAAGGTGGGGCCAGGTTTCACAATGAACACACCCGAAACTCTGGCTGATTGGGACCCACACCCAGTTTCACACCTTGGCTCAGGCGATTAGAGGATCATCAGGGGGTCCTTTTGTCCCTCTGGGGGGGGTTACTCCCACTAGGTTTATATCTGGGACTCTCTACCATTTGACCTTAGAACTGAAGAAGCTTCTCGGATGAGAGGTGAAACGTCTTCAAGCAACTTAAAGAAGTCCAGACGCTTTTCTTTGCAAGCTCCTTTGACTACGATGACCTGGATGACTGAGAACCTTCACAGACACTTCCTTGAGTTCTATTTGTGAGCTGTAAGCAGCAGCTTTTGAAAGTACCTTGTGGTTAGTGCATTGTTGAGCTTGTGGGAACCCATTGTGAATGTGCTTTTTTTCAGTTCAAATTATTTCTATCAACATACAACAGAGACCACTCTAGCAGAAGCCTATCCACAAAGACTGCAGTCACTGCTGTTTATTGGAGGGAAATTAAATGTTTCCTGTTTCAGGCTTCTCCTGTTAGAGGATTACCTGCTTTCTGGTTTACCTTGAAATGAGCTGGCGGTAATGCCTGTATATGTGCTGTTGTATGCATGCGATATCTACTTCGCCTACAGCTCTTCATAGAAATTTACAGGAACTGCACATTTGATTTGGCTTTGCAATACCTGTGTAATTACATGGGTGGTGCGTGCTGGGTCTTTTATCAGCATTTTTCACATTTTAAAGTCACACACTGATAATTTATTTAAAAATGAAAATGAAAGTATACCAGCTGAGATGGATTAACTGCCTTCAATGGGTTCATATCTAATGCCATGTTTTGGACTGCAGCTCAGTTGTGTTTCAGTTTTATATCTCAAACCTAGATAAATGCAACGAGAGATGATTTGTGTGGAGATATAATAGGGAGAACAGAGAAATGGTAATGATGAAAATGTAAATAGTGGCCCAGAGCCTGATGAAAGAAGGTGGTTTCCTAAAATCTGACAGAGTGCACTGAAGCCAGCAGATCAGCAGCAGGGGATGAGGAAGTGGGCGTGTTTCCTCGGTGAGGCTGCTTAGTTTGAAGCACACGCGCACACACCCTTCACTTACTACTGACGGAAGCAGTCCTAGAAGACGGTCATCTTTATTTTTTTTACAAAGCTACAACAATCCAGATCATGGTGGTACCGAACTTGTGTCAAGCAGCCTTCGCGATGCTTCGGCAGATCGAGCCGATCATCGTGCTCGAGCAGCTGGGCAGCACTCTCTTTGATACCGCGCTGCAGATGGTGGTCTGGGACCGCTGTGCCAACGCTACCGACCCGGGCCACTCCAGTGAGGATGCCCAGCAGAAAGCCATGACCGACTTCTACATGATCAACAACCTCATTATCCAGCTGACTCCCATCTTTCCTGCGCTGTTCCTGGCAAGACTGAGCGACCGCGGCCGGAGGAAAGCCCCCATCGTGTCCCCCCTCACCGGCTACCTGTTGTCTAGGGTCATCCTGCTCCTGGTAGTCGTTCTAAAACTGCCGCTGCAGGTGATGTTCGCGGCGGGGACTGTCCTCGGGCTCTCCGGCGGGTTCACCGCATATTGGCCCGGTGTAATGACTCTAGCTTCACTCGGCTCCACGGCGGCCGACCGCTCCAAGGTGAGTTACAGGCGTGCTGCAGCTGCAAAGCCGTGGAAGGAGCGCCAAGAGGAGCCTCAAAATAACTTACTTTCAATCACAAAACTTTGTGTTTGACTGTAAAACTGATGATAATGTGCAAAAACTAAGAATTACAAGGATATAAACGAATAAGTTGGGCCATTAAAGAAGACCGTTTCTTTCTTTCTCTCTCTCTCTCTCTTTTTTTTTTTCCAGATTTTTCAGTCTTTCGCTATTATTGTTTTCAGGGATTTCCCTTATTTAAAAATGGCCTTTAGGTTTTATTGCTCATGTGAGCACAATTGGTCGATATACGAGTCTGCGTCACCTCTTTTAACTAAAATCTATGCAATACAGATGTTGTACCTAAAAGAAACACAATACAACTCAAATATATATTCAGTGAACTTAAAAAAAAAAGTAAGCTTAAACTTTTAACATAAAGCCATAAACACTTTCCCCCTCTTAGTCTGAGAGTACTGTGCTTCAGGAAGCATGTTATATGCACACAGGCGGTCAAAAAGAAAATTACATTTAATTACCAAATCACCCAGGGGTTAGCCCCCTCTGCTGTGGAGCCAGCTCCCAGTCTGGATTCCCTCTCTACTTTTAAGATTAAACTTAAGACTTTCCTTTTTGATAAAGCATGATGATAGTTCTAGATCAAGTGACCCTGAATCCTTCCTTAGTTGTGCTGCAATAGGCCTAGAAAGCTGGGAGCTTCCCATGATGCACCGTTTCATCTTCACTCCCTGTGTTAATACACCAATCTGCATGTAGTCATTAGTTATTATTAAGTTATTATTACTACTCTTGCCCTCTTCCACAGTGTTTCTTTGTCCTGTTTGCCTCCCTTCACCCCCAAACCCGTTGTGACAGATGGCTTTTACTCCATGATTCAGCTGAATTGAACTGAAAAAAAAAACCCCAAACAAAAGCAAAACAGTTTCCTTTAACTGATTTATTAAAAGGAGCTTGCAGAGAAAAGCGTCTGGACTTCTTTAAGTTGCTTGAAGACGTTTCACCTCTCATCCGAGAAGCTTCTTCAGTTCTAAGGTCAAATGGTGGAGAGTCCCAGATATAAACCTAGTGGGAGTATCCCCCCACAGAGGGACAAAAGGACCCCCTGATGATCCTCTAATCGCCTGAGCCAAGGTGTGAAACTGGGCGTGGGTTCCAATCAGCCAGAGTTTCGGGTGTGTTCATTGTGAAACCTGGCCCCACCTTATCATGCGAATTCCTGAGGTCAGATGGCCCAGGATGTGAGTGGGCGTTAAGGCGTCTGGGAAGGGATCTCAAAACTGGATTATAGATGGCAGAGAGTTGGTGTCGTAAACCCCCGCCTCTGTTCAAAGATGGTCGCTCACAGTGGACATAGATGGCTTCTTTCACTCCTCTTTCAAACCATCTGTCCTCTCTGTCCAAAATGTGAACATTGGCATCCTCGAAAGAGTGTCCTTTGTCCTTAAGATGCAGATGGACTGCTGAGTCTTGTCCTGTGGAGGTGGCTCTTCTGTGTTGTGCCATGCGCTTGTGAAGTGGCTGTTTGGTCTCTCCTGACTGAGAACCTTCACAGACTTAACTGATTTATATTAAAAGAAATAACCCTGTGCCCCCTTGCAGGTGTTGATGAGGGTGGAGTTCATGTATGGGTTAGCAGGCGTGGTGGGCAGCCTCGCTTCTGGCCATCTGTTCCACCTGTACAGCTCCAGTTTGGGACATGGGACCATCCTGCTTATCATCAGCACACTGCTGCATCTGCTCTGCCTCTTACACTCCATTTTCCTGCTGCAGGTCAGTGTGTGCACGTGAGAGGGTTCAGAGGGGGCGGGGGTCCAGTGTAGCCATGTGTTTTTTGTGTATTTCTAATTGTTTATTTTTATTTTTATTCTTGGAATCAAAAAATATACTGTGAATCAGCTTTGCATGATTCACAGTATATTTTATAATGGCCCTTCATCCACTTTGCTTCTAGCTCCTCCCCCCTTAAAGGTAAGTTTTTTCTGATTAGCTGCCCCTTCAAAACAAAAGGGCTCTGAACACCAGGTAGAGATAACCACATTCAGAGGATCTGATCCTACTGACATCATACAGAGCCAAAAGTAGAAAAAAAAAAACTTCTTTCTTTTTGGTGACCTCACCATGACCTAATGACCTAAAAGTACATCTATGACATAAAATAAAGAACAGCAAGCTAAATTGTCGATCATTAAACATGCTGCTGTAATAATAATGTGAATAATTACATTAATCTGTAATTATGTGTTTTATAACTAGAACCATCTTTATTCATGTTCTGCCTTCAGTTTTAGCCACACGTGCTCGCTCTACCACCTCGCCGAGCTCATATACCACGCATGTCCGTCTTTATTAAAGGTGAAAGGTGTAAGCGATGGAGAGCCGGAGGAGAACCGCCACCTACTGTTACGCGCCTCCACTAACTCTTCAGTTGTCGAGGCTCCTGTTGAGATAAACAGAGTGAATGTGGCTCTGTTGTTTGTGGCTGCCATCCTGTACGACTTTGCAGTGGGCGGAGCCATTGAAGTACTGGGCGCCTTTGTGCTGAGAGCACCACTCAGCTGGAACGCCACTCTAGTAAGTTTTTTTTACCCCATTTTTGTGATTTGATGCAAAAAAGATGGGATAAAAGTAACACTGCTAGTTTTAACTCTATTTTAAGCAGACGGGACAATTCTAAATATTAGTGTCTAAGCTTAGCCATCGGTTGGTTGGTGATTGGTATGTTGTTAGCTAATGAGCACACCCTTGTTCATCCTCCTTTCTGACTGTATGACTGTAGTCTTCTGAACAGACTGAGGGAACTGAGGCGTGTTTTCCCACAAATGTCTATACAGCCAGGAGTGTTTCTGCAACCAGAGGAGTCGCCCCCTGATGGTCATTAAAAATAATGCAGATTTAAGGCACTTAAGCATTAATGCCATCTGTTCTAGTTGCATAGTCTGTTTATTATTGCCTCTCTATCGCTGAACATCTCTCCCTTCTTTTTTTCCTCATTTCTTTTCCTCTTTCTTCAGGTGGGGTACGGAAATGCAGCAGGCTGTGTGATCTTCCTCACCAGTTACATAGGTGTCATCGGGTTTCGACGCTGCTGCAGCGACACCTCGCTCATTCTGATCGGCATGGTGTCCTTCGCTGTCGGGATTTACTTCATGTCCTTTGTAACGACGACCCTCACTTTCTACCTCGGTAAGAACAAACATGTTACACAGATTTTATAGTAAATTTGTGGTGGATTAGCAGCTAATAGAGACACTTCATCCAGAAGATTTGAGGCGGGTTTAGAGCTCATGCCACACGCACAGGCCACATCCTTCATTTTCTCCTATGACCTTTAAACAGAGTAAATAGGCCCCCAGTTTAGCGCCCCTGGTTGATCAGGCTCAATGCATGCCTAACCTAGGACCCTTTGCTGTGTGTTTTCCCCCACTTTCCAGTATTCTTCTCAGTCATGTCAAATAAAGATGAAAAGCTGCCCTAAAATAATGTGTTTTTAAGTGAGAAAATAAAAAAAATTAGACACTGAAAGCAACAAAGGCCCAGTTGTGTGACTGCTCCTAACCTGTTCTTCATGTGACACTTGGTATTGTCTAAAAAACAGATCAGGTTTAGTTCCCAGAAGAGCTGCGTGTTCAGATTCCAATCGTTGCTTTTATTTTTACTTTGCCAAGTGGTTCGCACAGCAAACAGCAAATGGGAAAAAAATGTGTGTTTATGCTTTGATGGATTAGAAAGTTTGACTCAGCAAGCAAAATAAGTTTGTGTGCTAAAATTCAAGCTGTTTATTTGAGTTTACGTCAGACCTAAAACACCACCATGAATCATAAAAAAGTAGGAACCAAAATAAGGAACTAGGAGTGATTATAAGCCATAAACACTTTTTCCCCCTTAGTCTAAGAGTGCTGTGCTGCAGGAAGCATGTTATATGCACACAGGCAGTCAACAAGAACATTACATTTAATTACCAAATCAGCCAGGAGTTAGTTTCAACCAATTAAGTTTGATAAGGTTTATTTAACCCTTTCATGCATGAATTATGACCTCAATCAGGATTTTTTTCTTAAGTATTTTTATTCATCTTTAGGCATGAAAAAAAATTTTCATGCCTAAAGATGAAATTTTTGAACTTCATTTTTTTAAACATGTACTTTGCAAAGAGTTTTTTACATCCACTTAGTCCACTTAGTCCACTAGCTGGCCAGTGGGTGGCAGGTTATGGAGTCACACATCAGTGTCCAATGTGGTGGTTTATGTGCAAATATGCTATCAACACTGACACAAATACAAGAAAACAGCCTTTAAATAGCTGTCCACTGTAGTGACCACTATAAGAGATCTGCATTCTTACTGAAGGCTAAGACATTCAATACTCAATATGTACACCCAGCAAACAGCTACTCAGCTGAAGCTCACGGATAAACATGTGGAAATGTAAAAAGGGACATTTCTCAGCAGTTGTGGTCTGGTCTATTTTCTGGTTATAAACAAATGAGATACTTTGTCTTAATTATTGTTTGGGCGGGATTGGCACCACTAGGATGTTTTTTATTTGCTATTTATCATACTTCACTTCTGAACTTGGACAATATATATATATATATATATATATATATATATATATATATATATATTTTAGGGGTGCAACGATATTCGTATCGATATTGAACCGTTCGATACAGTGCTTTCGGTTCGGTACGCATATGTATCGAACAATACAACATTTGTAATTTATTTTATCAACTTTCCTTCTGACGATGCTGTCTGTGTTGAGCGCTCAGTGAATCTGCGTTCGACTACTCCGCCTAGGCTGCACTGTCGAGCGCAGATCCACTGAGTGCTCAACACAGACAGCTTAGTCAGAAGGAAGAGCGCAGGGCAAGCTAGCAAGACAGAAGTTAAGCTCTCCTTGCAAGATGGACCTCCCCCACCCTCATTCAGATCTGGCGTTTGGAATTATTTTGGTTTTCATGTGACGTATGACCCTGAAGGTAAGCGAGTCATGGACTAAAGTAAAACAGTATGTTGGATGTGCCATGCAATGCTTAATTACATTGGTGTGAACTAGTGTGTTAGCGCAGTTAGCTCGTTAACGTGTCGGCCGTCTAGCCCCATGCACGGGGCGATCGGCGGTAGCTCGTTAACGGAGATTTGCCGTGTTGTGGCGTTAAGGTCATTTCAACGAGATTAACCTGAAAGCACTAGTGGGAACACAACGAATATGACTGCACATTTACGCCGACATCATCCTAGTGCAAAGACAAAAACAACAAGCATGCTACTAACTTTAGCCGAGTCATTTAGACAGCTGTTAGCACATGATTCTCCTTATGCTGCTGAGAATATAGCCCAGAAGAAGCGGATAGTATAGCTTTTATTTTGGAAAGAGCCATTTCTCTGTAATAAACTCTCTTTTCCAAAGATGAGTGATTCCTCAATCAGATACAGGGCTCGCAATATCGCTAGCCCGACGTCCTGGGGCTAGCGATTTTTTTCAGTCGGGCTACCAAAATCTATCTCTTCCCTGCCCGTCGGGCTATTGTAGGAAGGAAAAATATATGTCAATGCTTTTGCATTCTTTCAGAAATGTAGCTGGGTAATTATGTCATTGGCATCGGTGAGCCACTGTCAATATGTGACATATTGAAATCACGTTTGAATTTGCGCTTGTTTTTTTGCTTTCACTTTGCAATCGTGCGAACTGTGTATAGAGAGCGACAGCACTGATCTGTGAGTGATGATAATTTGTGCACCAATTCCTCTGACATCGTCTTATTAATCGTTAGCTTACTATGCAAACATGACAAGTGAAATCTCCCGCAGCTTAAACATGTGAGAGGTTGATCGCGCAGAGCATCGCTGAGCATTGTGTGAGTCCGTGTGTAAAAGCAGCAGGATATATATTTTAGTTCTGCTAAGCCAAATAAGACAGGTCGGGGTGAAGAAGTGACAGCCAAAGAAAAGCTTACCACAAAACGGAGAAGTTATAACAAATCAGACTATAAGGCAAAAAGAAAGTGCAGCTTTATGGTTTCATGGACAAAAGAATTTCTGTGGCTGCAATATGACGAGCTAAATAACCAGGGCTGCACATAAGTGGTCCGCAGGTGCGCATTCGCTGTCAAAATAAAAAACGCGCACAAGGGTTAGGGTTAAATTTAAAAACTGTACTTTTGAGTTAAAATATATATTTATAATTTTAATAAATGACAAATTAAAAAGGCATGAACATTTTTTTTGTATCGAAAAAATATCGAACCGTGACACCAAAGTATCGAACCGAACCGAACCGTGAATTTTGTGTATCGTTGCACCCCTAATATATATATATATATATATATATATATATATATATATATATATATAATCCGATCCATTAAATATCAAAAGAACACCTCACAAAACTTGCAACATGGCGTAACTCGGCCCATAACCTTAGCAGTCGGAGTAGTATGCATCACGTGATAGAGCGGCTGTGGCGTGGGAGACCTGTCTGCGGTCTGGTTCAGTATTTGGAGCCTCGCTACCAATCCGGCATTTCATCTCCGAGGAAGTTATCCCAGAGAGAAATGAAGCAAGTGTGTAAGTTCATCTCTGAATGTTTGTAAAGCATTCCAGCATTAAGCTTAACAAACGATATATGGAGCGACTGCCTCTTCTCTCCCTCCCTCTCTTGCTGCTACTTCAGTCGTGAAACTGATCAATGATCAGCTGATCAGCTTTTCTGTCGTGAGTTCGTCTCTCTTGTTTGTTTATTGCCCACTTCGCGCCAGAAAGAGGAAACCAGCGGCTGAACAACAGCAGCATGTTTAAGCTTGTTAAGCTGTTGTTAGAATTTATTTAATATTACTTTCTACTCCAGGATCTTTTTCTATGTAGCTGACGCTGGTAACTGTGCAGGGGCGGATCTAGCAAAGTTTAGCCAGGGGGGCCGATAGGGCATGAACAGGGAAAAGGGGGCACAAAGACATACTTTTCTTACTTATTCTCATTTAAAATGTCTAGCTTTTAATAAATAATTATTTGAATCTTACACTCAAAGTTTTAATCTGATGTAAAATGTATAGAAGTCCATTACTGTATATAGTAACTGTTAAGTCTAATATACCCTAGTAAGCTATACTACTTTTTCCGTTGGGAAGGTACCATCTGTGCAGTCTGCAATTCTGTTGAAGAAAGATGTTGAATCTATTTAATTACTCTTGAAAAATAATTGATTTCTGTGCATTTTTTCAAACTGCATCAAATTAAAGTTAATTATGTCGATTAAGCATCATAAGGTGGAGGGTGGTTCCCTATTTTTTTTTTTTTTTTTGCTGGGAGTTGGAACCCTATTAGTTAGGTTGCTTAATATTTCTGCTAAGTACTCTTTAAAATACCAGAATAGGGAGGATGGTGTAGGTTTAAGTTTATTAGATTGATCAGTGTTGCTGAACTATGAAATATTTTGGGTGCAGTGTATTTTTTGCATACAGGTATAACAGAATAGCTTTAGTGTTTTCTTTTTTTTTAACTTGAGTTTGAACTTATACAAAATGCAGCAAGATATTAAAAAAACAGTTTTATTTCTTAAAACACACTATATCGGATTCATATCGGTATCGGCCGATATCCAAATTTATGATATCAGTATTGGACATAAAAAAGTGGTATCGTGCCATCTCTCATTCATATATATATATATATATATATATATATATATATAGAGTTAGTGGTGGTCCCCGTGGTAATCGGAGCACTAGGTGCGGTGACTCCCAAGCTAGGCGAGTGGCTCCAGCAGATCCCGGGAACAACATCGGAGATCTCTGTCCAGAAGAGCGCAGTCCTGGGAACAGCTAAGATACTGCGCAGGACCCTCAAGCTCCCAGGCCTCTGGTAGAGGACCCGAGCTTGAAGGATAAACCGCCCGCAGGGGCGTGCTGGGTGTTAGTTTTTATATGTGTGTGTGTGTGTGTGTGTGTGTGCAAAGACTAAAAATAGACTAAAAATCCTTAGTCTCAGTATTTCTTAGTCAGGTAAAAACCTGTACTACAAACTCCCTGATGAGGCATTGATGGACATGGTCATTGAAACTTGGGATGTTTACGAAACAGGGAGTTGACCGCTTTGTGTTTTTATTCTGATACATGTGCTGATTTTTCTAAATCTTACCTCTGACATATGCTTTGTATGTTCATATCTCAATAACTATATCTCAGTTGACCAGACCACCAGCTGGCAGTTATTCAGCAGGGAGATATTTGGTGGGTCAATGCTACCTGTGAAGGCCTGACCTGTTTCCCTCAAAGGATTTAGCCTCTGAATTGGGACATTGTTTTAAAGCAAGCACTGCCGGATTAAAAATTATACTTGTTTAAACACCAGGTGCGACCATTCTTACCCAGAATGGGCAGCAGTAGCTGCATAGCTGTGGTCGGGTTTGGCGGATTTGAAGAATTCATTATGGAACAAAATGTTAATCATGAACTTTTTCTGCAGCTCGTGCACTCACCCTGTTTGCTCTCATCCCGATGACCACAATCAGATCTCTGCTCTCACAGCAGGTCCCAGCTTCTTCATGTGGTGAGTACGCAGGAAAGATTTTTGAGCACTTAACACACACTTTGTATTTCATCTTAAAAAAGTGAGAATATTGGAGGCTGTCATTTGAGCACGTGAATGAATGTATAATATTGGTGCCTGAACACAATGGATGAAAACCCAGTCTGGTCATTCATAATAAACTCGACACATATTTACTGACTGCAGCATAAAAATCAACGATGGCTTCAGAGTTCGAGGAGCAGAGCGGGTTGAGAGTAGGCTGGAGTGATCTGTGGTTGCATTAAAGCAACGACAACATGACTTTTCCTGCGAGTTGTGTTTGCTGTCTGAAGTTCATTGATACGTTAGAGGGGGAAAAAGACTCACCAGTCCTGTTTATTTTTAATGCTGGTGAGAAAATACTGTGTCAGCAAAGCATTGTCGTTATACGCTGCTGTGCCACCAGTTTCATGACTCTTAAACAGGTTTGTCAACTCTGACGCATTAAAGTTCATGTCACATGGATTACACTGCCCCATGAAAGAGCGAGGCCCAAACAACTTACTAATTAATGAAAAGACCATGTATGATTTAAGCTTGTTTAGTATTAGCTGTCACATTTTTACACTTTTCAGCATAAGCAAGAAGATTTTATAAGCCAGACGTTAGCAGGAGCTGTTTCTTGTTCCAGCTGTTTGGTTTTTTTTACTGCTTTATAGGATTCAGATGTGCACGCAGGTGGCACAACGCTGAGGACTTCATTTATTATTCAGTCATTATGTAATCGCAGAATTTCCCGTATAGCTGTCAGACACGGTTTCTTTTCTTTCTTTTTTAAAATTTAGCACATAGTCACATGATCCTCCACAAGGAAGCACTTGGTGAGAGTGGTAAGGAAGAACTGCCTTTTAACAGGAAGAGACTCGGGGAGGGGCAGCCATCTGCCATGACCGGTTGAGGGATGGGAGCGTTATTCCTCAATTAGTGGAGAATAGAAGGATTGTTTTGTGAAGCCTCGCAGCAGTCTGAGCTTATAGCAGCATCACTAAAGCGGATCCAGCTCTAACTATAAGCTTTTTCAAAACATAAACAAAAGAAGGTTTAAAGCCTAATTTTAAAACTATACTCCCCTGAAGCCAAACTGGGAGCTGTTTCCACAGGAGAGGGGCCTGATAGCTGAGGGCTCTGCCTCCCATTTTACTTTTAGTAAATCTTGGAACCACAAGTGCAGCTTGATTGCGAAGTGCTCTCCTTCAATAGTATTATACTGTGAGGTTTTATTATATTTTTTAAACATCTTAATAAAGGAAGACCTCAGGTGAAAGGGCCCGATTGTTGGAATGCCACTAGAAACGATTCATTGACTCTGTTTTACTCCCTGATGAAGACCCGTGTGCCGAAAGCAGTTGGAGTTTTTAGGTTAAACATAATCTTCCCTGTAAAACTGAAGACATTTTAATTTTATTTTGAAATGTGGTTGCCTTGGAGTCTTGTGATATTTAAGCCTTAATAAAGCTGCCACCATTTTAAGTCTTGTGTTTCAGTGTGCGTGCACTGAGTTTGAGGGAGTTTTGGATGCATGTGAGAGGATCTGTGCATAAGCAAGTCCTCCATGTGATCCCTTTAAGGCTGCTTCACGATAAACAATGACCTGCATATTATAAGAGCCTGCTCTGCAACTAGCCAGAGAAGGCTTCCTCCCTCTCTGTCACACATGAACACACAGTTTCCAGGTGATTACAGGATCAGATCAATTTACTGCCAGGGCTTTTTCTCCCGTCATCTGCTTGAAACGTCAGAAATGCAAACACACACACACACACACACACACACACACACACACACACACACACACACACACACACACACCAGCAATATCTTGTATAGATTAAACAAACAGCAAGCTCTTCTCTCTTCATTCCCTTTGTCTTCCATCCCCTTCTCCTCAGGCATGACCCTCACCTTCCTGCAACTCGCTCTGAAGTTTGCCAGCCTGGCGTACATTCCCGCTTTCACCAAGATCTATCAGGGAACCCTGGACTGGTTCCCAGGCTTTGTGTTCACACTAGCCAGTATTTTCACAGTACTGGGAATGACACCCATCAGGTATGTGTGCCCATCACTTCAGACTAACGTGCCCGCCTTTCAGAGTCTCATTGTCTCATCTCCTCTGTCTACTCCCTCCAGTATCATCGGCTGCAGATCACCTCAGAGGTGGCAGTATGAGAAGATTTAGAGCGGCCGAACCAGTAACATCATCACCAGCAGCAGCAGCGAGTGAGCATTGGTGCAAGGCAGAAGGGAACTGAGACTTGAAACTACTTCCTGTGGTGTTCCTCAGTTATAAAAGAGGGCAAACAGTATTTTTACATCTACATCTCAAATAGACAACTGCCTCACAAAGACAGAAGCTGCCACGGTGATTTCCACATAGTTTAGGATTTGTCACGGACTGCGTTGGCTGCTTCTGTCAGCAAACTGTTACTCACACGCAGTTTTCAGCCATGGGTCATGTTTTAAACAACTTCGTTAGGAGTTTTGTATCCTGGAGTCCTCTCAGGCTGTTACAGGAACAGAAAGTTTGACACAAGTTGATCTCTGTTATGAATTCACCTGTTTTTACTTAACTGCCTACTGTTTTTGTAGATCCGTAAACTAGAAGCTAGAAGTGGAAGTGTGGTTATAAAATCAGGGGGTTTTTTTTGGCTGTTACTGTTTCCATATTTAAAGACTTTGCAGTTGTTACTGTACTTGCACAGTAATGTGCACAAACTTAATGAGAGTGCTGCTCTGATGCCAGCTTAGCTGCAGTTTGGGTTTAGGTCAAAGCTACATGAAGTGAATCCAGTTTGAGTCACAGACGGTGTAAACGGTGGACATGGCCACTGTGATGTCTCAAGGTGAAGCCTCGAGGCTCGAGAAACCGCACAGTCATTGGCTAACAGCTTCTGACTGAGTCTAATAAAGAGGATCATTTATGAAATCTGAAACTAGCGACATTTTCTTACATCATCTGTACAAGCCCTAACCCTGCAATGCCATCTATATTTTTTCTCAGACATGAGTTTAATGGCCAGCCCCCTGCTGGCCACGAAACGACAATACAGATTTCATCAGACGCAGAAGGCACGCCCATCTTTTTGTACTGTTTACATCTGTGTCCTGTTCACATCACCTTAACTCCTCTAGAGGCCACTGTTTCTGAGGTGTGACTTAAACCTGCTGCAAGCCTACGCTGCGTTTTACGGAAGCTCGTCTCTGTCAAAAACAGTTTCTGGCATCCACAAATGGAAAATTAGAGTTACTATCTCCAAAATTTTGGTCTACAAAATAAAAAATACAGTTATTACGTCAAAATTTTGAGATAACGAAACATCGAATGAGCTCTGCCAATCAGGGTTTTTTTTTTCAGTGGCGGAACCGAGCTTTCAGCCCCAATACCAAACATACCAAACTTTTTCTCTCTCTTTTTTTTTTTAAACAGTGTTGTATTAAGCTCCCTGATATAATAGCTAAGCATTACATCAGTGGCAACGGACTAATTGCATGCACTGCTTTTTAAATCAGCAGGGCTTGCATAGACGCCACTACAGATTGGGCAACAAGCCCAAAAAAGTTGAAAGAAAAACATACTCCATAAGTCTGATGCGCACTGTTGCACATTATAAGACTGAAACACGACGTTCAATCTGTAAACCATAGCAAAACATTGCCCAGTTTTCTTTAGATTGAACCAATTTTTGCTGCTCAGAGGATATTATTGATTTTTTAAATATCAAATATTTTACCACCTGTCTGCGCCCAGTGGCAAACCAATTATTAACAAAACAGTCACCTCTTAATTTCTTTGCTGCCAGAAACACAAAGAAATAAGTTTCACAGGAAGCTAATGCTGCGTATTTGACAGATTAATCCTACTGACGCAGTTCGTAAGGAAACAAAAGGAAAAATGTGTTGTGCCTGAAACATTCAGCGCAACGTTAGCAAACGATCACAAGTGCGTGGACAAGTGTTCTGTGGATGGGAAAAAACTGCTGGATTCTCCCCCGCTCATGACTCCGTGTATCATCACCATCGGTCAGCTGCTCACAACACATATTTTAGGAAAAGTTTTAGGTTTGGTGTCATTTGACGTTCTCGCACACCGACTACTGGCAGTCTAAGGGATCTTTTTTGACATAACTTTTTGTTTGCTTTTATATATTTTTATTATCCTTACATATTGACCCACTAATTCATTTGATTGTGCTTTATGTTCATCTGTCTAAGTCTGAAGGTACTGGTACAGTTCTGTGTATGAATTTATGTAGAAATTTAAAGCCATATTTTAGTTATTAGTAGACATGTTTGTATAGCTGAAGTAGTGCTTATAGTACTGATTGAAGGAAACCAAATGAAGGTTTTTTTGTAATAGTTATTTTGCATTTGCACATTATTGCACTTTTATTTGTTGACGGTGCATAAAAGGGGGCTTCTGCTGTAGTTTAAATGAAATTGTTAAACATAAAGAGCAACTTATGTTGGTGTTCGAGCTGCAATGACACTAAAAATCTTTTTGTTAAATAAACATTATTAAGGCTTGTTGTGATGTTTTTAAATTGTCTGTATGAAAGAATATTTAAATATTCAATCCTTTCTAAACCTCTTCATCCAGAGCATAACTGCAGTATATTTAGTTTTTTGATGACTATATACATATATATATATATATACATATATACACATATATATACATACATACATATATATATATATATATATACATATATACACATATATATACATACATACATATATATATATATATATATATACATATATACACATATATATACATACATATATATATATATATATATATATATACATATATACACATATATATACATACATATATATATACACATACATACATACATACATACATACATACATATATATATATATATATATATATATATATATATATATATATATATATGTATGTATATATATATATATATATGTATATGTATGTATATATATATATATATATGTATATATATATATATATATATATATATATATATATATATATATATATATATATATATATATATATATATATATGTATGTATGTATGTATATATATATATATATATATATATATATATATATATATATATACATACATACATACATACATACATATACATATATATATATATATATATATATATATATATATATATATATACATACATACATACATACATACATACATACTAGGGGTGCAACGATACACAAAATTCACGGTTCGGTTCGGTTCGATACTTTGGTGTCACGGTTCGATATTTTTTCGATACAAAAAAAATGTTCATGCCTTTTTAATTTGTCATTTATTAAAATTATAAATATATATTTTAACTCAAAAGTACAGTTTTTAAATTTAACCCTAACCCTTGTGCGTGTTTTTTATTTTGACAGTGAATGCGCACCTGCGGACCACTTATGTGCAGCCCTGGTTATTTAGCTCGTCATATTGCAGCCACAGAAATTCTTTTGTCCATGAAACCATAAAGCTGCACTTTCTTTTTGCCTTATAGTCTGATTTGTCATAACTTCTCCGTTTTGTGGTAAGCTTTTCTTTGGCTGTCACTTCTTCACCCTGACCTGTCTTATTTGGCTCAGCAGAACTAAAATATATATCTGTCTGTGAAGGTTCTCAGTCATCGTAGTCAAATATAAATCCTGCTGCTTTTACACACGCACTCACATAAGCTCAGCGATTCTCTGCACGATCAACCTCTCACATGTTTAAGCTGCGGGAGATTTCACTTGTCATGTTTGCATAGTAAGCTAACGATTAATAAGACAATGTCAGAGGAATTGGTGCACAAATTATCATCACTCACAGATCAGTGCTGTCGCTCTCTATACACAGTTCACACGATTGCAAAGTGAAAGCAAAAAAACAAGCGCAAATTCAAACGTGATTTCAATATGTCACATATTGACAGTGGCTCACCGATGCCAATGACATAATTACCCAGCTACATTTCTGAAAGAATGCAAAAGCATTGACATATATTTTTCCTACAATAGCCCGACGGGCAGGGCAGAGATAGATTTTGGTAGCCCGACTGAAAAAAATCTCTAGCACCGGGACGTCGGGCTAGCCATATTGCAAGCCCTGTATCTGATTGAGGAATCACTCATCTTTGGAAAAGAAAGTTTATTACAGAGAAATGTCTCTTTCCAAAATAAAAGCTATACTATCCGCTTCTTCTGGGCTATATTCTCAGCAGCATAAGGAGAATCATGTGCTAACAGCTGTCTAAATGACTCGGCTAAAGTTAGTAGCATGCTTGTTGTTTTTGTCTTTGCACTAGGATGATGTCGGCGTAAATGTGCAGTCATATTCGTCGTGTTCCCACTAGTGCTTTCAGGTTAATCTCGTTGAAATGACCTTAACGCCACAACATGGCAAATCTCCGTTAACGAGCTACCGCCAATCGCCCCGTGCATGGGGCTAGACGGGCTAGACGGCCAACACGTTAACGAGCTAACTGCGCTAACACACTAGCTCCCACCCATGTAATTGAGCATTGTATGGCACATCCAACATACTGTTTTACTTTAGTCCATGACTCGCTTACCTTCAGGGTCATACGTCACATGAAAACCAAAATAATTCCAAACGCCAGATCTGAATGAGGGTGGGGGAGATCCATGTTGTAAGGAGAGCTTAACTTCTGTCTCGCTAGCTTGCCCTGCGCTCTTCCTTCTGATGCTGTCTGTGTTGAGCGCTCAGTGAATCTGCGTTCGACTACTCCGCCTAGGCTGCACTGTCGAGCCTAGGCGGAGTAGTCGAACGCAGATCCACTGAGCGCTCAACACAGACAGCATCGTCAGAAGGAAAGTTGATAAAATAAATTACAAATTTTGTATTGTTCGATACATATGCGTACCGAACCGGAAGCACTGTATCGAACGGTTCAATATCGATACGAATATCGTTGCACCATAAATAAATACACACACACACACACACACACACACACACGAAAAGTTACAGAAGCAGAAAAATATCAAATGCATTCATTCTTTTTATTATTGGTCCAATATATCAGAAAAACCCCAATTTGTGTTAAAGATAAATTGCATCAAAAACAACATCAATGTACAAGCTTATTTATAATTACAACAAAATTGTTATTAACATCCAAATGTACAATAAGGGCTCTGAACGTAAACAGCACACAATGAGGAGGAACAGAGGTTTTTAAAAAAAACAAAACCATAACAGACAAAAAAGTGATCTGAGGTTTAGACTGACTTGGTCGCTTTTATTAATCATGTGCTGAAAATCAGATCTTATCTTCATGTGCGAATCCACGCTGCCGGGACGATGAGAGGAAGAGTGAGGCATTGGGGGTGGAGGATGTTTGGCCTGGAAATATTTGAATGAAAACTCTCCCCTCCAACAGGCTCATAACAGACGTCCCTGTTTGAAGGATTTAACCTGAATCAGCTTCATATACAGCATTTTTTGAATGTGTCTCAACTGACTTTAGACCAGTTTGTTTTCAATTTTTCAGCAAATTAAATTAGAAAGAAAAACAATTTTTTTCCCCAGCAGAAGTTTCTGCCAGGGCCTTGAGCTACATATTTAGTGCAAAACAATTCAGCAGGCACATGTAGTATAATAATAATAATAATAATAATAATAATAATAATAATAATAATAATAATAATAATAATAATAATAATACTAGGGCACTGGCTAATAGAGAACATTGATCACACTAAACAGAGCTATTGTTGGAGGTTTAATGTGCATCAAAAGTAAATCTGTTTTGGTTGTGGCAGGTTTACACTGTTCGTGCACATCTCTAATCCCTTTTAAATCTTTATGCACTCATATAAATCCCAAAGATGCCCTCCAGTTTCATAAATGTGTGTCTCACATGTCAATTACTTCATTTACACCAAAGCGATGCTCTACAGATGCACCAGTGCCTAATGATAAGAAATCAAGTAACAACAACAACTCACAATCCTCAGCAGATACCAATGTTATACCTTAAACAGAACAGGAAATGTGTTTTTCAAGCTTTATTATATTTATTTGTTTTAGTTTTTTTTGTAATATTTATGCTACATTTCATCCAGTTACTTCTCAAACTGCACTCAGGGTTCAGTGAGTTTTAGCTACAAGCAAACATTTAATGTTTTTAAACCGATCTGGGGTTTTCTTTAGTATAAAAGATGTATGATCCCTTTAATTGATAAAAGCTGGCACCTGATGTGTTTGTATGAGTACAATCAATGTGGGAGCAGCTACAAATACTGCTCAATAGCACTACTAGTGGACTACTACTAGAACTTTACAGTCAAACTCTAAGGTTTGAGCTATTCAAATGCAATGGAGTTATTATAGGACAACAGTATGGGCAAAAATGATCGTAGTAAATCTTTGGATTTTCCCTTTTAGCCCTGGTGCATCCATAGGCCGCTCCACTGCAGCTGCCTCCGTCCATAAAGATACTTTTTATTCACATTGTTGACTTCTACTAGTTACAGAGTAGCTGCTTCACTCTTTTAAAGCTTAAGGGTAAAATGTGAAAGGCAAAAGTAGATAAGGACAATAAAAAAAGAGAGAGAACAAAATAAACCCAGTTCACTGGCAGCTGCAGACGCCTCGTCAGGATGCTGCAGCGCTTGCATTTGGTTGCATGGAGGCGCAGGCTCAGTAATGTGACGGCTACTTTACTTGATTGTAACAAAATCTGAAAGCAGCTCTAGTCTGGAAATCCTGTCAGTGAAGGAGAAACTCTTAACCAACAGGAGGACAAAACGTGGTGACTGTGGAAATGTCACATGACTGAGTCTGCCTGGGCGTCATTGGTCAGGTTTTAGCTACTTTCAGAGTAAAAGGAAAGCAGAATAAGCTTTCCTGTGTTGGCAGTAAATCAGAAAGTTTTAAATATTATGATTGCAGTGAGGGGATTTTTCCCATTCAGGAGTTGGAAAATAATAAAGGAGTGTGATGCAAAAAGTGTGCCTCACATACAGGGCTCCACCTCATTATCCCATGAGTCACAGCTGAGCAGATTGCTAACAGAGCTGCACCGCAGAGGGTTTCCATGCTGTTCAGTACCTCAGTCTCAGCCCGTTTGGTTAAAACAGGCAATTTAAGAATTTAAAGTAATGTGTTGCATCGCTCAGGGTGTCGTTTTTTGTTTGTTTGTTTTTTGCAATGTCTCACTCTTAACATGACACAGCAGGGATTTTTCCACTAGCCCCAGAGGTTTTAGTTCCTCTGTAAGCCAGCAGCATGAACACACTGACACCTTATATTCAGGATTCATGGCTTTCTTAGGGATGGTTATGCATGCTTCAGTGCAGGGTTTTATCACTTAGGCAAGGAAATAATAATAAGTTAATTTAAAAAAAAAAAAAATCCAATGGTAAAGCATTTACGTCTTCTTACCACTGGAGCCTTTACCTTATTATTATGAACCAAATGCACCGTTAACGTCACCAACTGAGGTAAGTCTTTGCTTAAAGAAGAAGAGGAAGGGTATAAATGGGAATGGTGAGAGAAAGACGATATCAAGAGAAGCCAAAAGAGGTAGCTCACTTCTTCACTTCCCCCTCATTTCAAAAGCATGGGAGAAAACTATTAACAGCTTGGCCACAAGGTGGAGCCGCTGTTCTCTTAAAAACTCCACCTTCCACAAAGTGACCTCTCAGACAAACCTCAGCGTTCAGCTCAGACGCCCATAGAAGCTTGTTGCCATCACTTAAAAAAACAAACAAAAAAAAAAACAAAAAACTTTTTGCTACCTGTAACTTAAAAATCTGAGTTATAATCTCAAAATTTCAAGTTATTTTCTCATAAGTTTGAGTTAGTGAGACCAGAGATTATAGCCCAAAATGGTGATTTATAGATGGCAAGACCTTGTTTTCTTCTGTAGGCACCTTCATCGTCATCGCTGAACACTGTTTATCTCCATTTATCTGTGAGGGTTTGTAGCAAAAAACAAAAACAAAAACCAAGACATACTAAAGTGTCCCTTAGGGAAAACACGCAGAGGTCCCACTTGAACATTTTTCACATACCACCTGATTTTTGTGGGTTATTTTTAATAACAGGTGCAGGAACGACAGGGGTGAAGTTTGTGACCTTTGGTAAAAGTATAGAGTAAAAAACAACAAAAAACAACAGGTGTGGTGCTTTGAGTACAAGAGAGTAAATTCCTGTTCATTCACTGTCGTATTTCCCAGAGGCTTTTACAACCTGGCAGGACAAAGAAAAAAAAAAAAAAAACATCTTGAGGATGTTTTGAACACATCTGAAACAAACCTAAGATACTTCATAGACCCACACAGCAGCAACACCTTCATGAACAGTTTTCTCAGTATGAAAATGGGAGAGCGTTGAGTAAGAGACTGCGGTTAAATAAATACAAAGCAGCGTTGGCAACCGACTGTTAACTCGAAATATAAAGTAGAAAAAGTCAAAAAAGAAACAAAAACTATACATAGTAGGTTTCTCCTCTTTTCCTAGCTGTCCTCGAATGCACCGTATGTTTCCTCCTTAGCGGACCAAAATCTTAGAGGGAGACGACTCCCCTCATACAATCATCTCACAGGAGAACAGGGGCCCCGAGTCCAGCAGGTAAACCTGCTGCCCTGTTGGTCTTTTTCCGTGGCATGAACGAGAGAGTGTGTGTGGAGAGACGGAGAGAAAGAGATAGAGAGATGTTTCAGTTCGTCTCACTCGTTTTGTCTTCAGTCTGTTTGTCCTGGAGGAGAGTTATGAGCGACTCCCACGCTGCCTGGCACTGCGCAGGGCGGAGAAGGACGAAGAGTCGGCCGACGTGGGGAAAGAATGAGGTAAAAGGGAAAGATTGGAATTATTTAGGTGAGTTCTGAGGCTGCTCTGAAAGATTTATGTTTGTAAAAGTCATGTTTTCACAGTGAGAGCTCAGAAATCTGTACAGTGATTCCACACATCTGCCACAGAGGCTGCTGAGGATCTACCAGATAATAAAAAAAAGTCAGATGGCTCTAGCACTCACACATGAGTACAAAACAGTCTCTACGGGCTAATGAGCGAATGCGCTTGAACAGTTTCAGAGAAATTTCAGGGAGGATAAGGCTAACAAACTAAATACTGTTTGTTATTTTTATGCATTGAAAAATAAACATACACAAGATCATGAGATCATGAGAAGAACAAATAAACAACCTTTGTAATTAAAGCACATGAAAGAAACAAGATGAGAATTTGTAGTCCATCTTCTTGAGATCATTATATTGTTAGCAAGTCTTTCACACCTTTCCTAGGCCTCATGACATCCTACAGTTGTAGTCAAGAAAACGGGACAGGAGGTAATTATGTGGACTGACTGCACGCCTGCTCATCCTAAGCATGTGCGTTTTCCACGTAGAGAAAACCAAAAACAAGGTGAGAGTTGTGCGTAATCAGTGCAACGACGGCGACCAACAGTTAAAGTTCATTTATAGTAATACTGAGTTGTGCTCGCATCATTAAATAATATTTCTCAAGTCTACATAAACTTTTTTTTAAACTCAAATAATAAGAAACTGAAAAAATGAACCTGTTTTTTATATCTTAAATTAAGTGCAGACTCTGTACGCATGAATAGATGGGATCACTTTGGAGAGAGGTTAGTGTTTGTCTTCTTGTCATCTGTTGACCCTCCCCCCCCGATGGCTGCACATCATTTAGCGTCTCCCTAACTGCTCCACTGTTTTCAGTCTTTATGTCACTATAAAACTGGAAACACTGGTATCAGTGGGAGTGTCTCCGGTGACCTTTAAGAACAGCTCGTGTGCTGCCTGAGGCTAAAAGCTGGAGTGTTTTTACAGAAATTACACAGGCGTACCTTTTCATAATGGGTGACGTTTTTGTCGGCCATGCCGGTGAGAAGCTGCTTGAAGTCTTGTCTCTTGTTGCTCTGCCAGCGCTCCCAGTCTGCCTTCAGGTCAGCGTTGAAACACTCCATTTTGTCCTGGCATTTCTCTACCTCCGCTGGTATCTGGTATAACACAAACAACATCAGCTACAGGAGCCATAGGGGACATAATACAGGACTAATTTACAGGACAAGAATCACAAACAACATCGCCGCTCGAGCGGTGCAGGAGCGTTGGTGGGGATGGGGTGTGTATTAAATCCTGTGATGTTTGTATGGGCAAAAGATAAAAATGAACAACTTTATTTAACATCCGACAAATCTAACCTGGTCACCTGAAGAATGATCTCTTAACTTGTAATTTATTAAGTTTTCAATTCTAAGAATGCCAGTGAAAAGTAAAGACGCTCCCAGAAGTGACAAATGCAGAAACGGCAGATTCAGATGAAAGGAAGGGGAAGGCTCACGGGCGTTCTGTCCTCTTGTTTGCGCAATACGGCTGCTTCTAGACGGCCTTCGTACTCCGCTTGGCTCTGGTCTCGCTTCCTTAAAACATTCTGTAAACAGACAGAGAAGGTCATACGTTTTATTTTGCACCCTTAATGTGACACTGTCCGAAGTATTTTATAAGAAAGACAACATGTGCAAACTGTTAAACTGAGACAGAGATGCTGAATCAGGAGCTTGGCGAGGACAGGACATGACACATGCAGAATCTCACACCATACTTCCTCTATTCAGGTTCAAAGGTGATGAAAGCAGTCGCTGCTCGACTGTGTGCAGGCAGAAGGACTCGCACTTTATGCTGTTCTGGGTAAATTTCTGCCCCCGCGTATCTTCCTTATGTTCTCCGCTATAAATAAATGAAACTAATCCACGGTTAAACATTACACATTTTTAAGCTTGTGCCTGCGAACCGAGCAGAACTGCCGTTTCCACTCTTTTCCATCCAAAACCTATAAATGTGTTTACAGTGGAAAACTTCAGTAGAACTTTCCTCTGCTAATTTTAGCTCAGCAAACCAGACATCTTTTTTTCTTTTTAGTTTGGAAAGAAACAGGCAAAAATATTTTAATTTCACATAAGTTTGCTTCTTTTTGTCACTAGGTTTGAGACAATGACACGGTTTTTGTAGTTTTGCCTCTCTCTGCCTGCACAGTCGAGATGTGGTTGAAGTGCAGATGTTCTGCTTTAATTCTGGTTTAACAAAATAACTGTTGAGGAATATTGCTATGTTTATACACAGACCCCACATCTCCACAGGCTCAAAACTAACTGGACAAGCTAACATCATTTTATGAGGATTGTCATGAAACCCTTTTGCAGTCAATGACCACCCAAAGTGTAGAACCTATGGACATCACAAAAAGCTGTGTTTCCCTTCCAGGCCTTTATTTTATCCTTCAGTGGGTTTTTTGCCTTCAGTAACTGAAAAGCACGCTCTGGAGTGACATCAGGTTGACTTTTAAAAACATTCCCTTTCTTTGCCTTGAGAAACCCCCTGGTTGTTTTGCTTTGCGTCATTATCCATTTGTACTGTTAAACACTGTCTGATCAGTTCTGCCCCATTTTGCTGAGTGTACGGCCCTGTATGACTCCCAATTCACCCTGCTCGTCTATCAGCAGCATCAATACACATTAGTGCCCTGGTTTCACAGGCAGCCATAACAGATGATGTTGTATGCTCCAGGTCAGGAGCTGTTTTTGTTTCACTTCCCATCATCCCATCATTCTGGTAAACGGTTCATCTATGCAAAGAAGTTTTTTGGCCAATACTAATCTGGTCCTCGTGCTCCAGAGTGTAACCAGTGGTTTGCGTCTTGTTGTAAACCCTCTTTATTTACACTCATGAAGGCATCTCTTGATTTTAGACCTTGACAATGATGTACGCACCATCTCAAGAGTGTTCTTGGCTTAGTTAGATGTTGTGAAGGGAGGTTTTCTTGGCCATGGAAATAATTCTGTCATCATCGACTTCAGTTGTTTTCTGTGCTCTTTCGGGTCTTTTGGTTTTGATGAGCTTGCCAGGGCTTTCATTCTTTTCAAGCAAGTTAAGCAACTCTCTCGCTTTGTCTTTTCAGCCTAACAATCGCTTTTTTCACTTGCATATCTCTTTGGACTTCATGTTGATCTTTTATCTGTCATGAAATAACAAGAGAACAGGCCTCATCTGGCCATGAATGTTATCATCAGCCAATTAATTACTATGAGTTAGTATAAAATGTCCAAAAAATTCTAAACAGTTAACGCTAAATTTTTGTTTAACCTACACCCGGGGACTAATTAGCAGAAATTAGAACACTTTATTTTGTTCCCTTTTCTTGACACATCAAGCAGACGTTACACGTTTTTAGTGCCACCAACTCCCTACCTTCATTGATTCGATGTAGAGAATGTATTCTCTGAGCACGGGTAGAAAGTCCTGGCCCATGTTCTCGCTCATGTCCTCCAGCGCGCCGCAGCACGTCGTCACACAGCCAGCCACGCCCTCCAGAGGGCGCTGCAGCTCCTCCTCTGACCCTGCCCAACTGGCATAGACTGTACCATACTCGCGTAGCTCAGTTAGATACTCTAGTCGAGAGATGGGGTGAAAGAGTTGGTTAGGTCAGATCTGACTTCTTAAAGTCAGAGTTACTGCAGAGTACTAGTGCTGGGAAATAAATCACAGAAAAGCCACAAGCATAGTTTTTTTTTTTACACTATTGTTTTTAACTTATTTTCTGTACAGCACTTTGGTCTTGTGCTGGGTATTTTAAAGTGCTTTATAAAAAAAATTGGATTGGATTACACTCCATCACCTCACAGGTCTTTATTATTTACAGTCATCAGTTTCCATCTTATCTCCTCTAACAAGGCCGCCGCGGACAGCCACTGGTCTACAACTTGAACAGATGGTGCCGAGCAGCACTTCACGTGGCTGGTGGCAGTTATTTACACAGTCACTTTTCATGCATGAGTTAGGCCTGCAGTTATCAACCACAAGGCCCAAAGGTCTGTGGATTCCTCTTCAAACAAACACACTCCACAGTCAATACTGCATATCAACTCATCCTAAAACTCATTGCTTGTGTCCCCGGTACAGACTGGACGATCGCACATGAAATTCAAACGCCGATGCTACAAAATGCTACCAGCAAAATGGCCAAGAAACGTAATATAAAGAGCAAGCTCCAATGCACTATATGCACTCGTTGCTTGCTGGTGCCTAAAATACACATTTGGAAGAAGTAGCCTCGATGAAGTTCATCTGTAACCACAAGCACAGTGGTAAACATACAAATAGCTCCTCTATAGTCACTGAGGCTACGCTGCAAAGAGCACAGCACCATATGAATTTGGCTGCTTCCTGCGTGTGCCTAAAATACACGAATGGGGTAAGCAACTCTAGAGAATTTAACTCTTTATCCAGCCATAGTGCTTTATACATCTAAGGGTCAGCATAGAGTTTAATATATTTGGTAAAATAAAAACATCCTATACAAACGAAAGCTTCTCTTCTGGTTTTTAGCTTCTTCTTTTTTTTTTTATGATTCAGCATAATTATTTCTCCTTTTGTGGGTTTAATTTAGAATGGAAAAAAATAGATAAACAGTTCACCATATGTAACAGCAAAGGTGTCGGGGACTTTTGATGATGATACGAGCCTCCTACGCCTCCTACATGAGGTATTTCAGGCATGTCCAGCTAAGAGAAGACCACTGGCCAGCCAGGACACTCTGAATAGGTTATGTCTCCCTGGCTAGCCTACAAACACCTCAGATTCTCTCCAGAAAAGCTGGGCAGGTGACTGATGAAAGGCATGTAAGGGCATCTGTGCTCAGACTTCTCTGGAAAATAGATGAAGGAGGAAGAATTATCATGCTTAAATAATATTTCCTCGGCCCCTTACCTGATTGCTCTTTGAGGATCCTCTGAGCGATCCGGTCGATGGTTCCCAGTTTCTGGTTAAAGGTGTCCAGGTACTCTCCCATGGCGCAGAACTCAGGAGGTCGCACTCGCAGCTTGTAGCCTCCAGCCACGTTCTTCACAGACTCACCCACTTTGGATAGCAGGGCCAGACCCTGACGTTTGTTGAGGTCCTGCGAGCAACAGCATGATCTTGATATAAATAGGCAGCCACATAAGTTTCAAAAGGTTAGACAGTAAAGAAAATATGATGGTATTCGTGTCTCCTCTCCTCTTCTCAGTGGAGATCGAGTATTGGTGGCGATTAAGACCATTTGAAGGTCTTTCGTCTTAAAGAGAGCAACAAAAACTTTGCTTAAAGACATTTTAAGCAAGGAAATAAGAGGTCTAAATTTTGTGGTTTTATATTTTTCTGAAAGCTTACAGCTGAGGTTGAGCCTTTTGAATTTTCATTTATCACGCAACAGCACTCATGATTTTCCTTTCTTTTTGACCTATATTCATATATTAGTGGGACTGCTTTTCTTCATGGGAGACCCCCATCTCACCTTGGCAGACAGGAAAGCATTTAGATGAGGGTTGAAGGAGAGGACGGGGTGGTCTGCAACTCGTTTCAGGAACTTGTCCAGGGCCTTCATCCTCGTCTCCACAAACTCCTCGGAAAAACGATCGACCACGCCCTTCATCACAAACTTCTCTGGTAACGGCTGGAGATGGGAGGACGACGGCAGAGCGGGGACAAGACCGGAGTGCAAAAGAGAGCGTGAGAGGTTTCTAATTGGCAAGTGGCACAGCTGGTTGCAACAAAGCTCGTGTAACCTACTGGGATGAGGTGGGTCGGCTGGCTGTCCTCCAGCTTGGTCCTCAGCCAGTCAAAGTCCTGATAGCGCCGCCGAACAGAGTAGTCCGGCAGGTCAAACTCTATCCGTGTTGTCTGAGGAAGAACACACACAAACATTTCTAAATGAAATTCTTCATATAAAAAAAAGGAAGAAAGAGCTAGAAAAATCCAGCATGTGACAAGGTGGTAAAGTCAAACAGGTCCATGAACGCAGCCTTTTGTGGCCGAGTAAATTTTACACCGTTTGTGAGTTATTTTGTAACAGTTTAAGTTAATTTAGAAAGAAAGAAATGGGAAAATCATTTAGTATTCACACTAGGCAGTGCATGTGTACACACACAAAAATGCACTTCCTGTCTCTCTGAACATCAAGGGTCAAAGGTTGCTTGGACATGTCTCCCCACTGAATCGGTTTATGTCATTAAGCGCTGAAGAAAAAAAAAAAAAAAAAACAAAAAACAGAGGATCCACCCGCTAAACACAAGTTACAGAATCTCCCTTGCGGAATATCATTTTCCAGGAAAGGTTCATGTATCTGAAACGACCCGTTTTATCAGGACACAAGCAAATTCAGGTCTAACCGGTTCATTCCATCTCAAATAAATTATTTAAACATTTTCTGCACAACCACCTCTGATTTACTTGAAACCTTTATGGTTTTAAAATGTGGACATACATACATTGTGAAATTTTAGCCTCATATATCAAATATTTTTCTAGATTTTTATTTTCGGGCTTACCCTCCTTCTCGCGAAACCCGCAAAATAAATTGCACCAGGCAATCTGTCACATAATTGTCCCTTTGTTTCACTGTGGGTTCAGAATTTGGTGTCCATGCCTTTCTAACAATGGACAATGCAATAACAACAGCTTTACAAACAAAAAACTCATATACACATAAAAGTGTAGATTTAACAGATTTAACACATGATTTCTGCTCCAGCATCCATTTCTCTCTTTGTCTGGAGGTGGCAACATTCTCTTGCCTGCTGCTGCTCCTGTGACAAAAGCTGGCAACTATAACTAATGTACATTTCTACATCACAGTATTTTTGAGATAAAACATCAGTGTGTCTGTGGCTTTAAACTGGAGGTTAACAACAGCAATCTCTTAAAACATCTCTTAAAACAGCAGAAATTAAGAGATGTGAAAACTGAATTTAGAAAAAAAAAAAAAAGGGGCTCAGTGATTAAACAGACAAAATACACCCACTGCAATATATAAGAGTCTATGAGCTGTCACCATGTAACCTTTCACAGCTTCATCAAGAAAAGCCTGATTCCTATCTACACATCTTAAGTTGTTAAAGTGCTCTGTGGACAAAGCCCATACAAATGTGTCAAGTGTATTTTCCTCTGTTTACATCCTTGTTAGGTAGCTTCCCTACCTGTGCTGCTGCACTGCTACACAGTCATAAAAACAATGCACTGCAAGTCAAAAACACCACAGAGTATCTTTAACTTACACCTTCCTCACTGGTATGTTTTTCTAATTAAATATTCATTTTAACACTACAGCACAGGATTTTTCAGAACCTCCAGCAGCTGCATTAAAGCTCTGCGCCATCATTAAATGCAGGTCGAAGAAAAAAGGGAAAAAAAATACAAGAAAACACTAAATAAAAGTTTAATTAAGCAATTATTTTCTATAAAATAAAACAGAGTTTGTTCACATTATCATGACACCAGCCTGTAGCAGACCTTGGTGGAGACTCTGTAAGTGATGTAGGTCTCCATGGTGGAGACGTGTTTCTTTGGGTCGTCGACAGTGACGAAAAGGTCGTGGGTTTCTGTGTCGGCGTAGGGGTCCCTGCCATCTGAGTCCAAGTCGTCGTCCAGCTGCAGCCTGTTGAACAGCACGGACGCAGAAGCCGGACTCGGCGTCTCAACCGGCGTCCCGTTGGTCAGCCCCACTTCCTGCATGTGAACAGATAACCACAACATCATGACACCAAAATACAGATGCTGCACTCTGCAAACAAAGAGTAAAACACAGATCCCAATGCTGCCACTGCAGTTTTTTTTCCCTCTCTGTCAATGGCGCTCTTGTTAGGCCCGTGCAAACATCCTACATCTCCTACACTGTCCTAACTGAATGATGGATAATGGGAGGGAAACAAACAGCTCTGGCATGAAATACTGAGAATTTTTTTTTATCTTATCTTCCAAGTAAATATATAAAAGTCACTGCTTTCCAAGGGCCTTACTTAAGAAATAATAGTTTAGAAGACTAACTAAGAGGTGCTGCTAACAGTAGAGGTGCAGTCTCAGGAGTGCACTGGGCCAATATCCCGCACTGTATGTTGGGAGAAAATTGATCATGAATTATTAAAGCTGTACTGGCATGGAATTGAAGTTGAGAAGATTTTAATGCTGTTCTATTATCTTTTTGTTGAGCACTTTTGGATGCATATTGCAGGAAAACGCATGTATTCTTTTATTTTTATTTATTAGTCCTTTATTTATCCAGGTAAAAAAAATCTCATTTCCAAGAGAGACCTGGCATCATGGCAACAAAAGTCAAAATACATGTACCACATAAGTATATAACACTTAAAACAAATACAATATCCCATACAAACATGTGAAAAATATACAATAACAGATCAAATTAAGAGCGACATTAAAAACAATCACATTGAGTAAAAGAGTTATTCTCTCGTTCCTTTAAGATGGACTTAAACTCCCCCAAGGTAACCAATTCTGATACTTTCAGTTCCTTCTCCAGATTCAGATCCAGGAAGCAGGGGCAGCGTATCTAAAAGCCTTTTCCCCCAATTCTGTTCTGATTCTTGTCTAGAAACATGTAAATAAGGGGTGAAAATATCAGTGGTGCAACCAAAAACTGCACAAAGGATCATTTTTGTTAGCAGGAAACAACATAACACAAACAATTTTATTATGGACCGCTGGAATGAGGACTTGTAATGTAACATTTGATTTTCTGTGAACTTCTGGTGACAAATCTCAGCGGCTGTCAGAGTCTTCTATGGCATCACATGAGAAAAGGAACTACTTTCGTTGTGTGAGAGGCTCATGTTCAAGCACAATTACCTTTTCTTTAAAAAGAAAAAGAAAAAAAAGAAAAAGAGGGTCTGTGGATAAATTTCTACTTCAATCGCTGTCAAAAGAAGTGCTTTCCCTCAGTTTGTCCACACAGTTTCTTCACACTGCTTTCACTCATTGCTGTGCACACAGGAAACACACACACGGGCGCTGATGCTGTAAATTCTCTCTTTTTTTTTTTAAACACTTTGGTGCTAACCTGCTTTGGTAATCACAGTTGAGATAATTGCATTGGGCTGATGTTAATAAGCAACAGGAGAGTCCAGTACGCACTGACAGTGAGGAGGAAAATAAGAAAACTGTATGTGTCTAACAGACACGGCAGAGCTGACAGATGTTTGTGACAACCAGTCCCGGCATTGTGGCCAATCAGCAGATATTTAGAGCACAGGTGTTACTAAATACATCAAGTGCCACGACAGCATGTCAGTGAGTCACCAAGCACCGAATGGAATTTAACCCTCACCATCATCAATGTAATATTTCCACCTGAGCTTTTTTTTGTTATGGACATGTTTGCATATTTTAAACACTTATGGTCACGCCTAAAATATGAACTTGCCAACTTAAAAAAATTATACATGTTTATGTTAACACAAACTACCTGTGCCTGTTTTTGCAGGTTAAAGCTGCAGCAAGTAGGACCTATGCTGCTGTGATCAGTTGTTTTGCTGTCCCAATGCCTGCAATTGTGCCACTTGTGAACTTGCTAAATTTGCTCATGCAACCACTTTCATACTCTCTCTCAGACCTCAAAGTGACACAATGTAAATCCTTGCTTTGTCCTATCAACAGCCCAGACCTCAAAATAATCAAATGAACATCAAAATCAGTAATAAAGAAAATGTGCACTTCAATTTTTATGTGACTGATCCAATCTAGCACCACTTTCATACCCCTCCCTACAGACCAACATGGGCACACGCCTATTAGATAAATCTGTTGCATCGGTACACACACCGACAGATGCAATTGG